>NW_007581103.1:0-1503 GCF_000690725.1 Stegastes partitus | reverse complement strand
CCACTAACGGCTCCAGATGGGGTTTGGAAATTAAGTAAAGAAGTTCTGAATGATTGAAAATAAACCCAGTGCAATCGTATGAATGAGTTTCATTTTGGTTACATGAAAAATGTGAGAAAATGTGTTTAAAAGTTAATGAAACAAGATTCAGCATGTCAGAAAACTGAGCGGGCAACATGGACGTGAATGTAATCAAACATGGAGGCTGCTGTTGGCTCTGCAGTCCGGGTATGTCATAAAGGTTTAAATAAAAAGACGGTATACACAAGTGTGTACATGCCAATGCAATAACAGTTTAGATTAGTAACAGCCTATGATAATTACTGTAGGCAGGATTTTCTCTTGTGTACAATTGAAAAGTCACAGTTCAGACTTAGTGAACTACAAAGAGCACAGACCCAGTGCAGCCCACATGAGACATCTGTGATCACTGAAACCAAACTAAGAGCAGCTGTGAGCTCACATTGGCCTCATTGGTTCTAAAATGACGTGAACAACTGAACCGACCTACATTGTGTCTCAGCTGTCCACTGATAAGCCCCGTCTGAAGCACTCACTGTTCTGTTGTTCAGGTTAGATTGTGTAAATAGTGCACCGTCAGTGTCTCAGCCTAATCAGACTGACCTCTGCAGCTCTGATTAGTAGCACCGTGATTCTTCTATAACAAGTTGGTCACTGGTCTTTTCTCTGTTTGTAAAGTCTCACAACCCGATACCTCAGTTCCTCGGATGATTCTTATCCATGTGGAGCCATGAGGCAGACAGACACAGCCCATTGGTCCAGAACTGAGAAGGTTCTGGTGATCACTGACTGGAAATCACAGACGTACTCACAGGTTTTCTAACTCGTGTGTCGGTGGTCCCAGATGTGGCCACGTCAAACTAACAGCTCAGACTGAAACAGCTCGATGAAAATGACAGATCTCCATTTATTTACAGCGGCTGTCGGCCTTCTGGTGCTTTAGTGGACATAAATAAGATATGACTTCCATCACACAGATGTGTTAAGCCACCGTACACATTCTAGTTACACATCACAGCAAACAGAAGGCATTAAACAAAGCAAAGCTGTTTTTATGAGAACAATCCAAAGAGCTGAAGAGCCTCAGTATTCCACAAGGAAGTCTGCGTCGGGCCTATTGCATGTGCGACTTCTGCATTTCTCTTCCTTCTCGATGTTGCAACCACCTGAACAGATCAGAGTCCTGCAGCAGGCTGCCAGAAGCACGTGCCACGAGTGGAGCAAATGTGAAACTCAAGCCACACTCGCTGACATCAGTGAGGAGAGCTGCTGAGTCGTCAGTCTGACAGACCGTCAGCTGACGCTCGGTTTGCATCGCCTCAGAAATTTGGGAAATAGCATGTCGAGTCCTCTCTCTTCCTTTTTATTCAACGTCTGACGTCGGATTCGCTCATCTTTTCAGGTAGGATTTTCTCTTGAAGACTGTGCTTAGATACCACATGTATGTAATGTCTAAACTACCACTGCTAAGATCACAGAGTT
>NW_007581102.1:0-1503 GCF_000690725.1 Stegastes partitus | reverse complement strand
ACTTGTCAGGTTTATAGTAATTAATGGGGTCACAATATACACACCTATGGTTTTTCTGTCTTTGTTTGGACCACTTAGCACACCCTCAGGTTTAACTTACTTTGTAGAGTCTGCCATCACAGACTAATTTATTTAACTGTTTGACAGCCCCATTATCATACAAACCTAGTGTTAACTGGATTACAAATAAGGTCTGCATTACCACAAGATATAGGTCACGTCACTGAGAGGTTTTATTGCAAAAAAAACCCCAACAAACAAAAAAACCTGCTCAGATTCTTCAACCTCTCACAGAGATTGCTGATTACTAATCAACATGTTAGTAAATGTAACAACATAAAAGTTATGTTGGTAAACCAATGTCACAATTTTACTGACTGATACAAAATCAAGTGAGATATTTGAACCTGTCAAATAACTGAACAGCCAACTTTTTGTGAGCTTGATTCTATATAAACAAAAACAACAAATTGACAAATAACATTTGTCTACTAGTTTTGAACTTTACATTGTCCTCTTCAGAGCTGTGATGCGATTCTTGATGTAAAATTTAATGGCTAGCCAATTTCTGTCCCTAAGAGCGGTCTTCTCTGCGCTAAGGCACTTATCACAGTCACTTTTTCCTGGAACACGGCATGTTGTGATGAAGGACATCATGTGCCTTTCGACAGCGGCAATCTCCTCTTTCTCCCACATCTTTCTCTTGCTAGGTTGTCGTCCTGTGCACCAACACACAACACAAACAAGTAGCTCTCATTACCTTACATTTTTGACCTTGAAATCAGCCAATCTTGAAATCTAAATTTGACAGAAGTTTACCTTTTAACCGTTTCACAGGCTTCTGATGATCTCTGGCCTGTGGAGTCGTCACAGTATCTTGCTGTGGTGCTGCATTGTTGACTGTATGTCTCACATCTGGCCCAATTGTCTCACTGTCCTCTGGTGTGGTTGCATTCTCTGAAAGCCAGAGGGGGAAAAAATTGAATTACTGCCACACAGTTGTATCCCTCAGTGAACCATCCATGTCCATTCACTTTTAATGTATGAAGTCTTTGAAGGAAACATATCATGCTAATATGCATCTGTTTTTAAAGTTGTCACAATTAGTGGATTTTTTTTATGAAGGACAAAACCATATTTTATGATGACATAGCAATGTTGAACTTTGAATACCAAAATGTAATCTAAATTCATCTTTGAGTTAAAGTGGGCATTTGTGCCTAATCTGAAGGAATTATCTCATAGCATTCTTACGATACCCTGTTCACAAGAATGAACAAATGTATTTTCAGATTGCCCATCATCAACAAGCCTGGAAGACCACATAACTGTAAAATCATTTTCTTGGTGAAGATGCACTTCATAACATGTAATTGTGTCAGAAATATCCCAGAGGAGTACAATGAACCAGATTTGTAGGAAGAGTATGAAGAAGGAAAGCAATGGCTTATGAACCAAAGTCAAGATAACGTGTCAAACATAGTGCAGACATGGACATTAAAA
>NW_007581101.1:0-1509 GCF_000690725.1 Stegastes partitus | reverse complement strand
TTTTTTTTTTTTTTTTCTGTGCAGGTTTTCAAATTTCTTGCATGTTTTTGTAATACATTTTGTGTGCAGCGGCAGCGTGGCTTCGTTTTGCTTAGGTGCCCATTACCATAATCCCCCGTCAGAACGGGTCTTCCATTACCCCTTTGTGCTGTCTGTGCTCATGACAGGAAATCAAATGGATGTGGATAAAAGTAGTCCCCGTGCCCCCTCCCTCCTCATCTTGCAACACTTGCACACAACACACACATTGCTTTGTTAAATTACTCTCATAGTTTCACTTTTCTCTAAAGTGCCAGAGCCTAAGCGCTTGAACAAAGGTGCCCCCTGGATCCTCACCACCCATCAAAGGCAGAGCTGGAGTCGACCCAGAGTCCTGTCAGGAGTCAAATGAAGCCATTAAAATCCCTTTTTCCACTGCCCTGACATTCACTTCTTTCTTTGTGTGCAGCCGGGAGCCCTCGCCTGCACAGGGAAGGCGAGGCATAACTCCTGTCGCAGCTCAATGACCTGGTTCCAAATATCAGTCTAACCTGTTTTCCTTTGTAATAATCGCGTGGCCTGTATTATGGCCTCGACATGACATCCATACCTAAGAGCTGCTGCTCATTTCTCCTCAGCAGTTTTAGGAGTCAGTCAGTAAGTCAGGTTTATTTGTATAGCACATTTTATGGAAGATTTTAAGAGGCAAGAAAAGCACTTCCGGGTAGAAATGAGACTTACCAATCAATAATTGATTAATTGATTACACATAATTGACTCAATGGGTATCATTCCATGGTCTGATACAGCTGCTTTGAATGTGGTGACATAAGGGGCTATGCTCTCTGGTGTAGATGATCAACAATTAGGCCACAGTTATAGGAGGCTCTGGTCGATCAGCATTATGCATCACAGAAGACCTTCTCATGGTGCCCCTTTACTGCCTAAACTCCCACAATGCTCTCTGCTTGCCAACATGGAACGGCCGATAGTCCCAGTGACTGCTTCCTTGATTCGTTACAGTGGTAAACAGTAAGAGGTGGTGGTGCAACCAGATGATACAGCTGATCTGCAATACCCCTAAAAGCTTACCTCTGTGTATCCGAGTTTCGTATTTAGAAGTGTTTCCTTTGCCCAAGTATAGTTTAGATGAAACTCTACACTCTTAAATGTGCAGATCTATGACGTGTCGGCCTCACTCTCCAACCACCCCTTTGCTTTTACTTTTTCTGCAGCCTGAGCACACCAGCTCACCTACAACTCTGCTCCAACACTTCACAACTACTCTACACAATGGCAAGTTGTCATATTGGAGTATTTCAAGGTGGATATGCTCACCTTGACTGCCTGTTTCACTTACAATGCGACTTCTAGCCTATAAAAAACACCGTATAGATGTGTTAACAAGGCAAAAAACTTCATTTTCACCAGAGGGGGTCTTTAACAAAGGTGCACTCAGCGGACAGCTCCTTAGTGTCTCTTAATTTCTTTCTAAACCCCTGCCCTTGACATTTGCTTTTTTTTTTTTTT
>NW_007581100.1:4089-4931 GCF_000690725.1 Stegastes partitus | reverse complement strand
TTGTTGTGTTTGCGACGCTGCAGGTCTCTGACTTTCTGTTTGTCTTTTAACCTTCTGTTTGTGTTCTTTATCAGCCACACCTAAACTCTCTGCAGACACACACACACACGTACACACACGTACACTGGGAGCTGACCAGTCCAACCAGTCTGTCACTGGGCAGCATCTGATAACGGCAGATGAATCATATCTGGTCAGGTTTGTCTTTACAGTTTTTCTCAGTTGTTTACACACAAATACTGGTAATTGTGACACAATGACCACAACATGTAACTCATGTACCAACTCCCTGAACTAATTCTGCTGAACTCCAAGCACAATTCCTGCTTTACACTCAAATAGAAGTTGTGAAACACACTTTTTTCAAAACACTAAACCCAATCCTCTGCATTTGGCACAATTTTCATGAAGAAAATCTCTTGTTTTCACAAGGAACCCACTGTCATTCAAAATTGTAAAGTTAGTTGCCCTACTATGCACACTGACTCATCACAAGGGAAAACACCTGTCACACAGTTTTACAATTGGCAATCAGAGCTTTAGCATACAAGGGCAACAAGCTTTTCTGTTTTGGAGCAATGGATGCCAACATTGGAAACAGAGGCAGAGCCAGAGGATTACGAGTAAGAGGACGAAGATGAGGACTGTAATCTCTGAAGAGATCTGAGCCACTTTGGTTGACCATGTGGTCAACCATGGCCAAACAGTAATGGAGGCTGGGCAGGCAGGTACACTGTAGCATCCATCATCCAGACTTTCCGTAATGGTAAGAAATCTACTATCACTAGAAAATTGCGATACTACATATCAATACAGTACTCAATGAGTACAGTTGTACAGTA
>NW_007581100.1:0-669 GCF_000690725.1 Stegastes partitus | reverse complement strand
TTTGTTCTAGCTTTGCCTTTTCTTTGCTGTGTTAGCCTTTGTTCTATATTTTAGATCGAGCCAACTGCTTCTGTTGGCAATTAATCCTACATTTGTGTTGGAGCAGAACTGTGATCATCCCCCTTTAGTGGAGCCATTTGAGGCTGGTGGTCGAGGTTAGGCACTCAAGTGGGGTTTTTCCTTCACAGGCTATAGTGGTTAGAACACTCGGACACAATATCTTACACTGGTTTGTAATGGGGGGGGCTGCAAGGTGGCTCGATGGTTAGCACCATCGTCTTGCAACTAGAAGATCCCCGGTTTTCGTCCCGGTTAGGATGCTTGGGATCTTGCAGGGAAGTGGATTCTCGCCGGGTTCTCCGGCTTCCTCCCACAGTCCAAAAACATGTTGAGCTTAATTGGTGATTCTAAATTGTCCGTAGGTGTGAATGTGAGTGTGCTTGGTTGTTTGTCTCTAAGTGTAGCCCTGTGATAGACTGGTGACCTGTCCACGGTGTCCCTTGCCTTCGCCCTGAGTCAGCTGGGATAGACTCCAGTAATTTGTGACACTCCTGGAACACTAAGTAATTTGCTACTGGTCTACTGCTGGCTTCCATCCATTAAATGATTGAAATGAATCATTTTGTGCCTTTTCATAGATTCAGTGTATTCTTTGTATTTGTTTTAGGC
>NW_007581099.1:0-1529 GCF_000690725.1 Stegastes partitus | reverse complement strand
TAACACTGCATGATATAAAAAATAAGTTTAGATTTAAATGGATTTATGAGTGGATTTCAGATTATCTTCTTCCACGTTCCCAACCACTTCATACCTCTATATGACAATAAATCAATTGAAATATATTACACAATAGGCTACAATGGAATAAAATGTTGACTTCATTACTATACAGTCTGAACTCTCATCCTATTAGAGTTTACTATCAAGCAGCGACTGGCCTGTTTTTGGCTTCTTGTCTTTTGTTCTTTGACCTGTAAGGTCTCTGGCTGACAGCTTGCACTTTTTCACTGATGTATGTGCATCTCAATCATAACAACAGGTCTTTACTTACATACAGCATTAGAGAGAAGGCGTTTGTCTCTTGGAGCCGATCTTTATGATGTATGATGTGTTGTCTACCAAAGTGGCAGCCTCGGGGCAAAGATCAAACCTGACAACGCTCTGTTTTTTTGGGGGGGGATTTTCCCATATTTTACCCTTTGCTCCCACTGTTCTCCTTTCTGTTGGAAAAAAAAGTTGGCAGTATACCCCATTGACAGTAGATACCACCACGGAGCCTATTTGATGTGTTTGGTACATTCTGCACTGGTAAAGCAGCTGACAGTATTTCTTACATCTTCACTACATCAGGCCTTACAGCTTACGCAAGGACCGCGCCTCCTTGTCATGTCAAAATGGGTGTCAGCGTTTAAAATCTCATTAAAGGGTGAAACAGAACTGTCATTGTCACGAAGAGGGAAAGAAAAAAAAAACCCTGAGAGTGAATTGTGGGAACAGCAGACTGAGAAACATGTGTTCTTCCCTCTCTAAGCCTGATGTCAGCAAATAACAGTAACATTAAGATGGTGTGGTAGTTTGCTGAGCACAACTTCCTAGTCTGTTTGTCTTAATGACTGAGCTGGTCAGGACATATTTGGGTCTGTCTGTGTCTTTCTTACTTAAAGCCACTTTTAGCACTGTGTCTTGTGACTTTGTGCCTGATTTGAGTAGTCCAGACAATACATGGGTTTGATTGCACTGCTTATAGGTGCACATAATTTCAAAGCAAGACAAGTTACCGTTCAGGAGTAATGTAAGCTGCAAAATAATGGGCTGAAAATACAGGTCTACGGATTGTTAGAGCAACAGGTGGAGCAGCTGTTATAAATGAGGGAGGGTTGTAATGGGAGTGGCAAATTGCTGACACATCAGGTAAGAGGACCCTTTAGCAAAATTTTACTTAATGCCCCAGGAAGTAGTTGATCTGATCTTTGTAGCACTGATGTTTTAAACCAGAGTGGTTGCCCATTGGTGACCTCAGGATTCACTCTGTGCACCCTGGTTTAAATGTATAGGATATTTGGGATGGGACAGGGCATGACACCGGAAAACTTCCCACATTTTCAAATGCAAATGTTGACACAGGTATGACACTGGTACAGTACAGTGTCTGAAATAAATATGTTTTTAAATAACAAAAAATCTGTGAATGTAATTTATTTAATTGTCAGCCATTAGAATATTTGTGCAACTTTAGTGTCAATATA
>NW_007581098.1:0-1536 GCF_000690725.1 Stegastes partitus | reverse complement strand
CTATGGACACAGATTTCCCTGTTATCTGTTAATTTTAGAATGTTTTTTTTTCCCCTCATCATGCCTATTTCTTCCTTTTTTCCTTCTTGAGGCCTTAAACATTCAGAAGTGTATTGTGTCCAGGTGATAAAGAGCAGACAACTTCATCTAGGAGCTGCTCTTGTTTTTGCACATTCTCAACTGTAAAGAGCAAAAACTGTATATGATGATATTTTTAATTTAAATTAAGCTCTCTTCTTTTAATTGTTTAAGCTAAACTGCTTATATCGTCATATTAGTTTGTATTTTCAATAGATGCACATTTACTTTTTCCACCTTGAAGCAGGATAGCATAAAAAATGCTTATGAGTAGTAGTATCTTTATTATCATTGTTAACGGTGCTGTTTGCTCTGTTATCTACTTTCTGTCTAATGTGATAAATCACAGTCAAAATCTGCATCAATTGTCTAATTCAGCTAAAATATCTTGAAGACACCGCCACAGAGGCTCGTCAAACATTCACCTGGTTTGTATATTTCATCATTTCATGTTAACAGACAGTGTTAAACACAATCAGAAGCATTACTGCCATTATTCTGCAGTGCAGGGCAGCAATACAACGAAATTTCAAAAGCTCTCCCAGAGTAAAACGCATGCAAAACAAAAACCCAGCCTATAAAAAGACATTTAAAAAAAAATAAAAAGATAAAAACAACAGAGCATTTTAAAACGTAATAAATATGTAAACGCTCAGTGCTTGAAGTGTGTCAGCAGGGAGGGCAGATATTATTGAGTAAAGTGCACATGTAAATGCTGTGAAGCGTCCACTCAGCTGTTCTCCAGCAGTGTGTGGTTGTGAGAGTTGAGGGGGGGAGGATGTGGAAATGCACAAGAGTTTAACAGCGTGGGGTGGAAAGCTGTTTGTTAGTCGTGTTGTATTTGTGTCCTGTGTCTCCGTCCAGAGGGCCGGAGGAGGCGGTGGGTCGGAGGTGATGCTGGAGGCCACGTACCTGCACCAGGCCTGGTAGATAGCCTGAGTCTTATTGGTGGTCTGGGCCGTCTTCATGACCCTTTGCAGAGTCTTTCGTCTCTTCTTAGTGGAGCTTTGATGCAGTAAGTTGTGATGCTGAGTCCTACCAGTGGTCTGGTCTTCTGTGATGTGTGAGCTGTAGAAAATTAAAACTAGAGACTCTTCACAACCTCAGCTTCTGTGGAGACTTGCTGAGGTTTGTCCACAACAATCTGGTGCTTGTTTTCATCACCAGGCTGCGCAGTTTTTCACATCATGTCTGTACAATGACTCCTCATGGTTAGAAATCAGGTCCATTAATGACATATCATCTGCTAACTTGATGATAGAGTTTGTTGCACACAGAGACCCGCAGAGTTTAGGTCCAGACTGTAAAGGATTAATGTGTTGGGGATGACAGCGGTAAAAGCAGAAGTCCATGAAGAGCATCCTGACATATGTGAGTGGTGTGGAGGGAAACAAAGATCGCATCTTCTGTAGGTCTGTTTACCGTGTATGCAAACTGATGTTGGCCTGAAGTGGCAGA
>NW_007581097.1:2199-3279 GCF_000690725.1 Stegastes partitus | reverse complement strand
ACTGCAATCATCAGATATTTCTTATAGGGTAACAGTAGATTATTCTTATTATTACTTTCAGCGAAATGTTTCATCATTTCATTCATTGTTTTTCGTTGTTTTAGCTGTTTATTCATTAGTTTTAGCTAACCTTTTCATCCTTTATTATGGTTAGCCATTTCAATTCTTTATTCATTATTGTTAGTTGTTTCAGCTATGATTTCATTAGTTTTGCCAAGTTTTTTAAAAACCTTTTATTCATTGTTTTCCAGCCATTTCAGCTGTTATTTCAACTATTATTTTTAGCTATTTTTATTCATTACTTTTAGCCAGTTTTTTCAAGCCCTAATTTGTTTTTTTTTCAGCCCTTTATTCATTATTTTTAGCCATTTCAGCTGTTTGAAAAATTATTTTGGGCTATTTTAGCAGTTCATCCATTACTTTTAGCCACATTTTTAAGCCTCATGCAACATTTTTTTTTATATTTTTCAACCCTTTTTTTCCTTATTTTTATCCAGTACTTTAACCTTTTTAAGCCTGTTTTTTTGTTTTTGTTTTTTTCTTGTAAATCTTTTTCAACCTAATTTTTAAAAATATTTTATTTGTTTATCCATTTTTTTTCAAAACTTCATTATTTTTAGATGACAGCTGTTTATTACTTTTTTGAACAACTTTTAAACTTTTTAAAATTTTTTTTTAGCTATTTCTGTTTTTATGTTTATCAAGGCTTTTTGCATTTTTTAAAGATCTTTTTGAAGTCTTCATTCAATGTTTTTTTGTTGTTTCAGATATTTATTTATTTATTGTTATTTGGCTGTTTAGTCATTATTTTTAGCTAACTTTGTCAACCTTTTATTCATTAAAAAAAAAATTTTAAAAAAAATATTTAAGCAATTTTTTGGTCAACCATTTATCCAGTAGTTTCACCTGCATCTCCACAATTTATTTTTAACTTGTTAGCGAGAAGGAAGAACTTTTACCTTCATAACTTTAATGATCAATGTTATCTTTCTTTTTCAATATTTTAATCATTTATCATTCATTTCGGGCTGCAAGGTGGTGCAGTTGGTAGCACTGTTGCCTCGCAGCAAGAAGGTTGCC
>NW_007581097.1:0-469 GCF_000690725.1 Stegastes partitus | reverse complement strand
ATCAAACTGCTGCTGTGTTACTATCTGAGCAGATTCTCCTTAACTGTCTCTGTGCAGAACACGAGCACCAACATTCAGCACCACTGTTCGATCCAGTTAAAACTCCTTCTGCATTGGCAGGGAATCAAACCCGGGCCTCCCGCGTGGCAGGCGAGAATTCTACCACTGAACCACCAATGCTTTACATTCAGGTTTGTGTGTGCATGTGTGTGTGTTCGTACAGTTTGTCCAGTTCTTGGTCCATCTCTGGGTCGATGAGCAGCTCTGCTCTACTGGGTAAAGCTCCTGCACAACCAGAGAGGAAACAGGATGTAAGCTGCATTCATACCCGATGCTAACGTTGCTCGTGTGTGTGCTGCAGGTGGAAACAGGCTCTATGAGGTGATACTGTGGTGGATGTTGTGTTTTTAGCTTGTTGCAATGCAGCTTTAAAAAACTGGACGTTTTATTCGCCCTCTGAACCCCAAAA
>NW_007581096.1:0-1549 GCF_000690725.1 Stegastes partitus | reverse complement strand
ATAAATATCTGGAACTTCCTATGAGTCATTTACAACTAAAGGAGCCTGTTGGATGGGAGAAACTTCAAGAACCAACAAGAATTCCAGTTCCCCTTCAGTCAAGACCCTTAAACTGAGAATACTGAATAAATCAAACCAGGTAAAGTGTTTGTTTGCCTTAAAAAAAAAAAAGTCTACTAAACTTTAAACCCACTAAGAGGACCAAAGTTTCTGCTACTTTCGTATGACGTCGACTTACTTGATCCAGACGCCTCTTTGTATGAGAGTTTCTTGATTTGCTGTAATTTCCATCAGCGCCTGCAAAACACAACATTTACATTATTCATGCATCATTTATGTCACTGCTGTTGAAATAATCAGACGCTCGCCAGCATTTTCCACATTATTCGGTACCCGGATAAAATATGCGGCTTTTATATTAACGCTCTTAAAAGAAATGATTGCAGTCACGTCTGACTCAGAAGGGCAGCTTGTGCGTTGAATGCGCATTGATTGCAGTGGCCTTGTAAACTATCACGGATGCATCTTTTCTATCTGCTTCTCCATATGCTAGCCAACGTTAAAAGTACTGACTTATTACCGTCCCTCTTAATTAAGCAGCAAGGTTCACACTCGCTGGACTGCTTGCGTCTGCGGCCGACCCAACAAGGTATCAGGAAAACAGAGCACGTTGCCTCGAGTCTCTCAAGGCTGAATCAACAGTCAGGTGTCTCTGCACCACTCAGACGGGACGGCTTCAGGTGCGGGACTCCCATCTGATTATTTCACAAGTGGAATGTATATTTCTGCTTTTATAAGAGCAGCATCTGTGCAGCAGAGCGCTCACCGCTGTGTCGTGTTTTTTGTGCGCCGACTCTGAAGAGCTCGTGCGTGTTCAGGTGCAGCCGAGACTCGGGCCCAACCAGGCGCTAATTGCAGGTTTCTGCGCGGGCTAAATTTGACTACCGCTAATTTGTTCCATCTCGGCACAAGTGCGGGCACTCGAGATAAAGGAAATCAGTTAAATTAAGCGGGAGAGAGAAAAAGTCCATTATCATATGCATTCATGGCGACGGCATCCGAAAAAGCTGAATTTTCTTCTAAGTGCTGGAGCTAAATGAGAGTCAGCTGCGTCGCACAGAGTCAAAGATGTGAGTTATGAGTTTCAGAGGCGCTCAGACTTCAAAAAAACTGAAGCTACGAAGTTAAAACACCGAGGAAAGAAAAGACTGTTTTCTGAGGAGAAATTACTGTTAGCATGAAGCTGCAGCTCCATCACAGAACCACTCCTGACCTTCTCAGTGTGGGAATTTGCTGCAAGCGTGTGAGACATCAATCAAACGGATTAGATTGTCAACGTGAGAAAAAGCTGTCAAGTCGCACAAAAGGCAGAATTCATCTTAGAAAAACCCAAACCATCACATGTTCTGCTCAGAGGAACAGGTTTCAGATAATCAGGAAGCATGTTCCAGCTTTCGTGGATCTCATGTTGGCACTAAATGGTTCACCGCTCAGCTCTTCTGTCTTCTTTATCTCTGCTGTTATTGGGGCAGCTTTTCTTTTCTCTTTT
>NW_007581095.1:0-1550 GCF_000690725.1 Stegastes partitus | reverse complement strand
ATGGTTATCATTCTCCAAAATGTAAGAGGTGGCACTATTTTTGGTTCTTGTAAAGCCAGGCTCTGCTGCTTTGCGCTGAATCTTAAGTAATCGTGTTTTTGTCCTCCGTCTATTCATTCCCACTTTGTTAATCTTTGTCTCTTAATGCCACGGCACGCCTCCTGGCCTTTTACTCCTGGCATTTTCCTGACTTCTGCTCTGCGACGACTGGTTAAGTTTAAGTGAAACTCTTTGTTCTCCCTTTCACCTTTTTGTTCACCTGCTGTCTTCTTTTGTTAACCTTTTCTCTTTCTGTCTGTCTTCATCTGTCTTTTTTTCTAGCCGTGTGGTGTTAGCATCCTGGTGTTTCAGGCACATGCCACACCACCTTTCTCGCACTCCTTTTCATTCATCCCTTCATCTACATTGTTCTCTCTTCCCACCACTCGCTCTGCCTTTCATGTTCTCTCACAACCTGCTCTAATGCAGTTCGTCTCACTCGCATAGTTTCTTTGCCTCATTCTTTCTCAAAAACTCACACAGAAACTCTGAGTTCTGTTATTTCCCGTCTCCTAAGGCCCACGCCAGCAAAATGGAATTTCCGTGGTCTCCGCAGTGCAGAACATTGAAGGAGGAAAACCCGGAGAGTCCAGAATAGAAGAAGAAAAGATTACGATGCTTTGTCGCACCAAGCTTTAAATGTAAAGTCTGAAAAGGCTCCACGTAAGAAGCACAATTTGCAGTTTGTACCTCTGACTCGACGAATGAAAGGAAACCAAAACTTGGTAAAAGAGCCACTAAATGGCACCGGATCACTTCACATACTGATTTTCTGATTATCTATTTATACGCTGTGCACAAAAACTTCAGAAAGCTTAAAACTAAACGTGAGTGATGTACTCTGTTTTTAGCTTTTATCATTTCTCAAGCTGCCAATGTCAAATAAACATGAATCCAAATTTACCATCACTTAAAAAAAATAAAATAAATGTATATCTGCTGTTAGATTGTGGCACTGAAGATTAATGAATGAAGATGGAATTCCTTAAGCCAAGTTACCTGGACAAAAAATGACACCGCTATCAGAAGGAGTTCATGTCTGTTTAAAAGGCTGCAGGATTCATTTGTAGGAACTTTATGAGAAAAGCACCACTGATGGGTTCTTAAGTCACAATTTGGAGAGACAAAGTCGTCACGGTGGCATCACACGACTTGTCAAGGATAGTCAGAGTTTTTATTTATTTATTCTTGTGCTATTTAAGTTTTCTTCTATTTTGGTGAAAATAAATAAATTGTAAATATGGAATTATGTCGTGAACAAAAAATTGAAAAAAACTTTGAAAAAAAAAGAAAAAAATCAAAACATTACATTTGATTTTACAGTATTTGATTTAAGAAGGAGAACATTCATGGTTTTAATAGTTGAACAAGGTTTAAAACCTGCTGATGAGTTTAAAAAGCATGTTGTTATTATTGGGTTTTTTTTGTTTGTTTGTAAAAGTCCCAAGGGAAATCATTGATCAGAACCAAAAACTGTAAAAAAATTAATTAATTAATTTAAAAAATCTATA
>NW_007581094.1:0-1552 GCF_000690725.1 Stegastes partitus | reverse complement strand
ACAGCAGTAGTACTGTGTAGTACTGTGTAGTACTGCAGTACCTTGTGAACAGCGATGATCTCTGGGAAGCATCCCAGCAGGCCTTTGTATTCGCTGTTGGTCTCCAGCAGGAAGTAGAGATCCTTCTGAGGCTGCGAGGACACAAACACAAGCCGACTGATCAGGAAGCAGCGCACGAGTCCAGGATGTGAAACCATCATGAATGTGTGTCGACCTGCTGGGCGACGATCTGGCCGATCTCCTCGTAGGTGTTTCCAGCAGCTGTTAAAGCGTCGGTCAGCGTCTCCTCTCCTGCAACACAAACACACACTCGTCCTCACATGTGTCCTCCTGGCTTCTTTGACTCCTTGTCTCTGTGTGTCCTTGCCTCATTGCCTCCTTGCGTCTTTGCCTCCTTGCCTCCTCACCTGGGTATTTGCTGCTGCTGAAAACAGTCGACAGGTTCCTGAATGCTCGGCCGATCCGCTCGTACTCTTTCGGCAGCGCTGGTGAACACAAGATGGCGTCAGTCACATGTTTACGCGTGAACACGTGTTACATACAGCGCACATGCGTGTACTGACGTCCGGTGCAGCGTTTCCAGTGGGTGTGTCCGACGTTCAGCAGCTCTCTGACGCCGTCGTCCATGGCCTTGGTGAAGCGGCTGTACTGCTCACACTTGTGTTCACTGCACACAAACACACAGGTTACAGCCCCAGAGCTCCATCAGCCTCCTGCACACCTGTTGAAGAGCAGACGGACAGACTTACACCTGGGGAGCGTCGAGTTCTGCAGCTTCAGGTTCAATCAGACTGAACATCATCGGGCCCACCGTCTCGTCTTTCTCCGCCTTCCTCTTCCCCGCCTTCCACTCCTAAACAAATGAAAACAACTTCAGTCAATCGGGGCGACACATCCAGCGTCCTCACAGCTGATTGGCTCAAAAGGTCTACCCCGGGGGCGGGGCTTGACTTACCCTCTCGTCTTTGTAGGTGAGGAAGAGCTGAAAGACGTCGCTCTGAGAGACGACGGGGTGGCGACACATCCGGGTCATCCAGGCCTGCAGCCGCTCCATCCTCATCCTGATGAAGTCCTCCTCGAACCGGCCTGACGGCACAGCGACACCAAACACAGGGCTCAGCGCGGTGCAGGGAGGGGCGGGGCACAGGTGTGCTGTCATGGTTACGGCTCACCTGTGACCTGTTTGTCAGGTAGCGATGGGATGGGCAGCAGCGAGTTGAACTTCTCCAGCAGACGCTCGTACAGCCAATCAAAGTGCTTGTAGCGATGATTGACAGGTCTGTTGGTGCTCTGGAGGGTCGAATATGGATACCATGAGTACTACGGAATACTACAAGGAAGTACTGTGGAGTACTGTAGTGCAGTGTAGTACTACTGTGGAGTACAGTTTACTAGTACTGTGTAGTACTGTAGTACTGTGTAGTAGTACTGTGTAGTACTGTGTAGTACTGTGTAGTACTGTGTAGTAGTACTGTGTAGTACTGTGTAGTAGTGTGCAGTAGTACTGTGTAGTAGTACTGTGTAGTACTGTGTAGTAGTGTGTAGTAGTGTG
>NW_007581093.1:0-1552 GCF_000690725.1 Stegastes partitus | reverse complement strand
CAGTCGACTGGTTCTTGACCCCCTAATTTAGCCACAGGGGCCAGGGTCAGTGGAGCTGGAAACCGCCGTTGATCCCTGACGAAGCCTTCAAGACACAACAGCAGCTCAACCCAGTCATCACCAATGTAACAGTCATTTGCATTTGATAAACAATCTTTTCTCTAACTAATGTTGTGGTCCTAGCCTGTAAATGAGCTTTACATCAACAAGCAATGACTGGTTTGCCAGATGTATAGAGAAAAGCACCACTTGCAACTTAGACAAAATAGGCTACAACAATTGTGAGCATGGTATAAAAATCTAGATGTTTTGGATTAAAAAACAACCTACAGTGGCATTCAGAAGAAGAATTTCAGTCTATAATGAAACATCACTCAAAATTCCACACTGCAGGTTTAAGATAACAAATATCTTAAAGTGACTATTGATGATGATCATCAAATAAAACATTATAACATTTACAATGATGAGGAAACACCTGTGGCACATTAGCAATTGCTAAGCAGTGTTTACAATAGACAGATACAGTGATTATTTCTGAGTTTTTAGCATGACCTTGACTTTAGGGTAAGACTACACCCCCTTCTGGGAAAACTTTGCCATGACACCACTTTGCTTTCACGCTCAGTACAGTAAACATATAATAACACAGTATGTGATTGTATGGCCACATAGCTTTCATATACGTACTTTTCATGACATCATTTTATCCATTTTAATATCTTTATTTGCAGCATGAACAACCATCTCAGTAGTGTGCACTGAACAGGCAGGTTCCACTCTTGGCGTCATACTTTGATGGCCAAAGTGACTTGCGACCAGACTGCCACCTCTTCAGACCCACAGTAACCCATCTCACCCACATCCTCCAATGTCCATTTGATCATAGCTGGGGTCATAACTTAAACATTCTGCTATTTCTGTTTTGGCTCGACAAGTGCTCCCTCCAACCTCTATCCACGGTGAATGACATTAATCATCGGACTGAAGACAAAATAATCGAGCTCAAAAACAGGGTAATCTGCTTTCCACTGCCAGATGGGTTTGAAAGAGTTGAGGGGTTGGGGGGCTTCTACACGTCTGGCTTGATCTGCAGCATTTGCAAGGGTGGTGGGCAGCATCGATGGCTGTCATGTGAAAATCAGTCGATCAAGTGCAGATGCTGTGTATTATTTTAGCAGAAAGTTATTTTATTAAATTCAAATGCAAGCAGCGTGTGGCTACCAATGTCTGTTCCTGACATATTTGTTGGTTACCCAGCTTCAGTTCTTGATGCCAGAGTAGTTTAAAAATAGCCTGTTATATGTAGGTAGATTGTACCCACCTGATGTCTACCCTACACTTGGAGATGATGAAAATCCATATTTGTCACAACCAATCGCACCGACATACCCGACAGAGAGCCAGTGAGAACACCAGTGGCAGCCAGGCGCAACAGATACAATGCAAAGGCCTGATCTGTTATTAAAGGGTGTTCGGCATCATGAAGCCCAGGTGGCGACTGATATTTTTCAAGGCTTTGGAAGTGCACCCTGTTTTTGCTGTCAAGGTC
>NW_007581092.1:0-1553 GCF_000690725.1 Stegastes partitus | reverse complement strand
ACACACACACACACATTCCACCGTCACCATCCCTGGAAACACGGCGTACGACACAAACAGCATTCAGACCCATTTACCTCCACTCATCCTTTACAGGGCTATTGTGTCTCTCTTAGCACGACCGATAACCAGCCAAATATAAATCCGCACAAAGACACTAACTGTCGTCATCCCGGTGATTTAGCCGGCCGGGCCATTGTGCCGTGATCCTGATGAGTGACGACAGTAGCCGGTGGCAACCACGTATATGGGAAAATCGATATGGAACTCAGACGGATTCAATCCTTTTCTTAATTTTCCAGTGGCTAGAAGAGTTATAGAGTTGAGCTAAGTAATCCTATGAGTCCCTTAGCATCGTATAGCATAACTGTGAGCTTGTGTCCTCCCTTCTGGTTGATCTTATTGTTGAAAACCGAACCCCGACTGACCCAAACATTCAGTGCTGCTGTTTACTTAAATCGAAAGTGGGAAGCAACACACTGACTAGAACCCACGTTGGAGCAGAGACGGAAACGAGGTCTTGATGTAACGACATATTTTTTAGAGTATTACGGTTTGTTACTTGGAGAAACATTTCAGACATTACCGGTGTGGAGAGATGAATCGCTTTATGATGAATGGACGGATGAGAAAACTGTATTGAAAAGGTCAAAGAGGATGAGAAGGACTGGAGGGATTAAATAAATGCCATTAAAATTGAATTAAAGAAAAAAAATGGAGGGGATGGCAAAGAATTAGGATGGCTAAGTACACCAGTTCCATATACATTTTTCTTTTAGATCAAGTAAATACTTTCTTATTTGTGGGTTTTGGGCCCGGTCCATTTCTCTGCCTCCCTTCTGGAGAGGCGAGCAGCACCATGACAGTTTTATTGACCAGTGCCAGGGAGGACATGATCCCCACTTTAAGAGAAAATAGGTCATCTACAATGCGGGTGGACACACAGCGTGCAAACACACACTCACACACACACACACACACATCCAGACAGAAAGATGGTGACCCACTTCACTCAATGTGCCCAGTGGGCAAGACTTGAGCAAAAAAAACTGACATCAAGCAGTTCAACAGTCACATTATTGGAATAATTGTCACCACAAAAGCAAATATGTGATTCTAAACCTCTGTAAATACTGTCTGAGATGTCTGATAACAGTAAAGGCTGATAAATATCACAATAATCTGGGATTTTGTTTAGTTTTAATGTACATGTTCTTTCAAAGGCTTCTCCGCCGTCATATCAACATGTTCCTGCATTTCTAAAATTAGATTTCAAATACATTTAAGCATGAGAAAAGTTTTACTCTGACGACCGTGAATCTCTATGAATCATTGATTCGTTCTTTAATAAACACAACTTCTATGTTCTAGCTCTGCTTTGAAGCTCTTCCAGTGTCGTAATTCAGATGAATAGGCCTCCATATGACTGCTGACATTGAGCCCCGGTTGGGGAGAAGCTCCTCTGCCTGCCGAGGTCTGGGCGGGGGGATTACTGTAAAGACCACTTCACTGCTAGAGCACCTGAGAACAGCTGAAGGACACACACACACACA
>NW_007581091.1:0-1558 GCF_000690725.1 Stegastes partitus | reverse complement strand
AGTCTTCATGCTAAGCTAAGCTAACTGACTGCAGACTATAGCTTCATATTCACTGTAGTCTGTGTACATGAGAGTGGTGATGAAAACAAATCAGTGCATTTTGTTGCTTTAATTTTGAGCAGTAGAGTAAGTTAGAGCTGCTACTAACGATTGTTTTTTGATTGTGGATTAATCTGTCGATTATTTTCATAAGTAGTTGATTAGTTGTTTGGTTGATAAAATGTCAGAAAAGGGTGAACAAATGTCCAAAAAAGGTAAGTGACGTTATCGAACGACTTGTTTCACAACTCAAAGATATTCAGTTTACTGTCACAGAGGAGGAAAGAAGCCAGAAAATGTTCACACGTAAGAAGCTGCAACCAGAGAATTTCTTTCCTTAAAAGTTACTCAAAGTGATTTATTGGTAATCAAACTAGTTGGTGATTAATTTATTAGTTGACAGGTCATTGATTAATTATTGCTTCGTGTTGTGCATTGGATGCATCAGGCTGAGAAATGACCGCCATCTTCTGCCGTCCAGCTTGATAAACCCCCTCAGGACAGAGCAGACCTCAGCAGAGACGGATGAGTTGACTGATTATTTTCCATTGTTCTGTTGCCGTGGTAACCTGCTGAGTTTCACTGGAAAACGCGCCCTCGTCCAGCAAGTTTAACCTCTTCCAGTTAATCACTTCCCACGCCTGCTGCTCTTATATTGACTGAACAGAAACAGTCCTGCTGCTTCAGACACAAACTGAGAAAAACACTCTGAAAGCCAGAAACCTGAAGTTAAACATGCAGCTTCAAGAGCTGTAAACACGGACTGAGTTTGTGAAGCCAGAGGGTGGCTGCACTGTCACTTTGAACTCAAATGTGATTTCCTCATAATTGACACGTTTCCAGTTTTGCAGGACTTGTCCGAACATGCCTAGAAAATCAGCCAGGAGTGCGTGCTCAGTTATTTCTGAGATTCCTGGCGTTTGTAATAGCTGTCTGTGTTAGATTAAGATTTTCCAAGTGCAGCGGACTTCTTGTTTTTAAGGTGAAGTAGTGCAAGACAGATTTTCCTTCATATAATAGCTGCCTAGCAGGAATCAACTGGTGTGTGTGTTTTTTCCAGGACTGTTAGCAATGCTGATTATTAGTAATTGAAGGGACTGACGCTTTTTTAAATTAATTCTAGTTAATTAATTCTAGTTGTTTTTAAAACGCAGATCTGATAACTGGGAAAATACTGAATATCTGATTCAGCAATAGGTCATCTCTGCTGCCCACCATTACTTGTGCTTTTAAATCTGTACCAGATCGATAATCCAGGGAAAATGTTGCAGAGCTTTTAAACACAGCTTATATGCACATTAATTCGTTTTTATTTAAAAACTGTTTTAAAACTGCATCAATCTCCGTCCAGACGAGCGTCTTAGAGCCGTTTCAGACATAATCTTTGTGTCTACTAACACACCGGAAAGCACATTTCACATGACTGTTAACCGGCTACGTGGGTGTAAACATGAGGCAAGAGGCTGGTTGCTGAGGTGTAGAAGTAAACAATAATTTGTTGTTTCAGCACTCCGCATCT
>NW_007581090.1:0-1558 GCF_000690725.1 Stegastes partitus | reverse complement strand
TATTATTTGCAATAATTTCTTGGTTTATGGCAAAAAATGTGTGACCAGAACAGTGTGTCTACTCATTTATGTGTCTGCCAGTGAGTTTTCCCGTCAAGTAATTTTAATTCATGTAAAACAAACCAAAAAAAAACATATGTTTTTGTTTTATTTTTGCAAAATCGTTGTGCAAAAAAGGCTTTAAAACCTAATACACGGACCTCAAATTAGCTCCATGTCAGTCATTCTGCTGTTTTCTCTGAGGATAAAGTGCATTTTTGCAGCCAATTAGTCAGGAAATGTTCAATGGTTTGTTCCAGATTTGCATTTACTCATTTATGAGTCTGTGAGTGAGTTTGTCTTCATGTGATTTTGTAATTTTCTTTAAAAAAAAAAAAGTTTATGTGCTTTTCGAAAACCGCTGTGGTCCTGTTGTGCAAAATGTCTTCAAAACGTAACACTTCTACACAAACATTAAACTCACATGAACTCCACATCTGTTATTTTTCTACATTTTCCATGGGTACAGTGCATATTTGAAGTTAATTTCATTGAAATTTATTTGCAAAATTTTCCTGTTTCATGGCAAATAATGAACAATTTAAAATGTGGGTTTTTACTGTCATATTTTAACTGGAAAAATCGCTCAATCTCTTCCTTATTTGCACGTTTATGTCGATCAGAAAGCAAAAGCACAACAGCTTTTTTACTGGCACAAGTCGGCCTGTTTTTGTTTTAATGGAGCTCCACACAGTTTCTTGTTAATTATTCCATTTTTTTCAGATTACATGCTATTTTTGCGTTCCCATAAACCTTTGAAATCTCCTTCTTTGTTTTGTGTTTCGCCTTTTCCCACCATTTCGTTCCACTTCACAAGACAAAAGCTAAATCCAGAATCCAGGCTAGAAAACACCTCATCATGGAGCTAACGGCGGTTTGTCAGCCTTATTAATGCAGCGTGATCCACATGTTAAACAGCATTTAAATAAAGACCTGATACAAGTAATTAAGCAGTTAAAGGAATAAATCAGTAAGAAAATACATTTTCCTTCCTGCTGTGCTCATGATGACGCAGAAAGCTGCACACGTGACTCACAAATGTGTGACAGTGATATTATAGAGTTCTATTTAATTATAAAGTCAATATTTGCACCATATGCAACACTGAAATATTCTGCCAGCGCTGCCCTCCAACTAAAAAACCCACTCAGTACTTACTGTCCAACTTCGTACAGCTTTGGAGCCGGACACAGCAGATAGTCGTTACGTACGACGCTCGGCTTGTGATCTGGAAAACACATCAACAAAAAAAAAGCGAAATGTCAGATTAAAGGTAGACACAGATCTCCCAGATTGTATGATTACAGTATATCTGCTCATTTATGTGTCTGCATGTGAGTTTGTGCTCAAGTTACTGGGACTTTTTCATTTCCTTTTTCGTTAAAAAAAAAAAAAAGCGTATGCATGTTTTTGCAAAACAGTGCCCACTGTGGTCAGAAGAAGTGACGGCAGGATTTCTTACATTTTTGTCATAAAACTGGCCAAACATTTACATTTACAGCGTTAAATGTAATGTATG
>NW_007581089.1:0-1559 GCF_000690725.1 Stegastes partitus | reverse complement strand
CAGAGGACTTCTTATTTGCATCACTAGCTGTTCCCATGCTTGCCCCTGCGTTTGTAGCAATGTTGACAACCAATGGCAGTTGAAACAAAAGTCGAGACTTTAGTTGTTTTGACAAGATAATGTTTTATCCACTGTAGGAAATGGAGATTACATACTTGCCTTTTAAAGTCTGCTTGCAGATTGTGTCATATTCTCAAAAATTCAACCAGCAGGCAATACATTTTGGGATGCTGTGAAGGATCCAGTGGATGGATCTTTGGCTAAGAAATGAAGGATGTATTTCTAGGCCACACAGGAAGGATCCTTAGAAATGAGACAGTCTTCTTTGCCCCACTGTGACACATTCGGTTTTCAAACTCAGTCCACTAAACTGGGACACAGCTGTTGTATTTGTGCAGTAGTTTCACTTTCTGTTACAATCTATGATCAATAACACTGAAAGTCCCATAATGTATGACAACTGGATCATTTTGTGAGACATAGTAGTTGTAATTAGTCTTGGCTGTCTCCCCTTTGAAGTACAAGATATCGATTTTACATCTGTTTTCATGCATCTCTTCTCACATACTTCATAGAGAGTCATTAAAGATGTTTTTTGTTTGTTTGTTTGTTTTTTAGTAATGTGGTTAGATTGTAAAGGGATTCATCTACTCTTAATGAGCAAGTTACTGTAAAATGTTATAATTAGTACATTCTTTCTAAAACTACACATTTACTGTAAGCGTATTGGTTCACTTGACTATAACTCACACACAATAATTTTCATTTTAAGCCTGTGGTACAATAATTTCCCATCTGGTAACCACTGACTGTAAAAAAGTGAAGCCAATGAAAGAAGTACCTTAAACTTCCCTATTCTAATGACCAGCAGGGGGAGACTTACCCGGCTCAGATTACACTGAAGTCTGTAAGAAAATCGCCCTAATTCTCACTCAGTTTGCTACTTTAGTAAACGTTTCCCAAATGGGTTTATGCTCTTACATGATAGTTTAAAGTCCTCGCTCATCACATCTGGTTTCAAAAGAACTGCAAAAATCCAAATTCAGACCTTCAAAACAACAGTCCATAAAGCAGTGCGTGACGACCCAGCTGCTATGTGCATCTTTTGTATACAGTCTATGCTAGCACCGCTACACACCAATATCAACCAAGTCTAATGCAGGTCTGAAAACAAACCCTAAGCATTTCCAATAAAGCTGAGTTTTCAGCATGAAGCTGCTATAAATATTACTTCAACTTTTGATTGTCAATTATTTAGTCACTCATATTTTTATTACATAATGCATTTTTGTATTACTTTAATACATTTTAATTACAATTGACAATATATAATATAAAATACTTTTTATAAAAGATAATTTTACATTGGCGATGTTACAATCTGCTCAAAGATTCTTCCTTAATAATTAGATTAGATTAGATTAGATTAGATTAGTTTCCTTTATGTCATTGTATACACTGAGCCTACACAGTGAGATTCAGATGTGCTTATGGAGACGGTAATACAAAACATACAAATAATAAAATAAACAGCAAAAATATAATATAAAGCTGCAAAC
>NW_007581088.1:1165-1655 GCF_000690725.1 Stegastes partitus | reverse complement strand
ACATTCACCAAAGAGCGTTTTGAAAACCGATATGTAGCATCATCATGCACCTATTTTTACCAAGTTGCCATCCCAGACCTGTGTGAAAACAGTTAAATCTGAGCTGTCATAAGTTGGATGTTAGGCAGCTGCAGCCGGGCATCCCAGCACATAAGTCTTATCATCGGCTTTATCAATTCCAACTGAAGAGTCGCTGTTTGTAAACTGCATTTTTCATGGCTGATCATACGAGTGAGAACATCACAGCGAGGATGAAACAAGCTTTGGCTGCTCGAGTCTGTCAGACAACAGATAATGTGGTGAACATGGTGAAGGCTGCTCCACTATGAATTATTTATTCAAATCAAGTGTGTTTATCTTGTGTTCTCCAAAGACTTGCATAAATCTTGTTTAAGAAAAGACTGTGAAGTGCTTACTCTCCTTTCTTTCACTCTCAGTGCATTTACAAGCCACCAGTGCATGCTGCTAACTTTCTGTCTCCTGTAGTTTC
>NW_007581088.1:0-1070 GCF_000690725.1 Stegastes partitus | reverse complement strand
TGCACTGATTGAGTGCTGACAGGCTGAGAGACAGAGAAAGAGAGAAACTGAGGTTCAGGCTTGGGTGGGTCATGAAAATGATGTTGACCAAAAACAAGTACTTGTTATTGTTGGCACGACATGAGGCAACACAACTAATTTCTTTCTTTATTTAAGTTGGTACAACAAATCTCTGTATGATGAGTGAAAAGCCAGATCTGAATTACATCCAAAGCAAAAAATAAATATTTCAGATTTGTTTGCCAGTGTTCTGCTACACAAGAGACGTTACAAGCACCAATCAATCAATCAATCAATCAATCAATCAATCAATCAATCAAATTTTATTTGTATAGCGCTTTTCATGTGCAACAACAACAACTCAAAGTGCTTTACAACATTTAAAAACAACAAAGCCTTTCAAAACTATTACAACATTTAAAAACATCACAACATTTAAAAAAAAATAAAATAAAATAAACCTGTCCTTCCCACCCTCCATGCATGCACATACACATACAACAAATGCAGTCTCGCACACACAGACGCACACACTCACCACGAGACTAAAAGAGGCATGGCATGGCACTGAGGGATTGTGGGAAATGCTACCATTGGGGCCGTCCACACCAGGAGGAGTTGCAGACCATGACTACTGGGGGCGCCGGCGCCCGGACCCCCGACCTGGCAGACAGGGGGATCCTCACAACGAGGTGGGGAGCCCCCCAACCAGCCGGCCGAGAGGACTTGCAGACAGAACTCCCAGCAGCAGACCGCACACAGCCCCCAGTGTGGAGGACCCCCCTAAGGAAACACTGGAATTAAAACTAAAAACTTTAAGAATAAAAGGTCTTATGTAAGATAAAATAAAAGTTAAAAGAGTAAATACATAAAGATAAAATACAAAGATAAAATGCAAATATAAATAAATGATAAGAATATAAAAGAATTAGAGTTCACCATAGATGCAGTAACTTTCTACCTTTTCATCAATTCACATTCACCAAAGAGCGTTTTGAAAACCGATATGTAGCATCATCATGCACCTATTTTTACCAAGTTGCCATCCCAGACCTGTGTGAAAACAGTTA
>NW_007581087.1:0-1562 GCF_000690725.1 Stegastes partitus | reverse complement strand
TGTTTTACATTTAACCATCTCTGATAAATGTAGTACCTGCAAAAGTGGAAAGTGGAAGTGCACAGAAGAAAAATGTCCAGGAACTTGCGTCATTTATGGAAGTGGTCACTATGAAACATTTGACCAGCAGACATATGGGTTTCAAGGAGAGTGTGCCTATGTTGCTGTCAAGGTAAATAATACATGTTAAACTCATTCAATTGCTGTGACTGAAATCAGCCTCTCATGCACTCATCCAGTACTCAGTCAGTAGGTTGAGATTTTGAACACTAATCATCATCAGTTTGCATCATCACTGACAGCTTTTGAGTTACGCAACTGTAATGTGTTGGTGTATACAATGTAGGGCAATACAGTGTGTGACTTTTACAAGACAGTAGGCACTTGTCATAAAAAAAGTACAGCGTCCTTTAACTGAAGCTTTTAGAATTATCGAGACCTGGATGAATCTACACAGGCATATATAGATGATGCATTTAGACACTCAGTGTTGTGTACTATATTGTAAACAGTATAATGATTTCAGACACATTCGACACGTTTGAAAAACGCATGTTCTGTTGGACTACATTTAATAAGTTCTTAACATCAAGGGTAAAATAGTCAATACATGATGCTTGAAAAAACAAACACTTGAAGATGACTAATTGTCATAATAAAAATATGAATGACAAGTGCAGATAAGTGCATGATTTTGTTTTCCTGTGGGGATCAATTACACGCTTATCTTAATGTAAGTTCTAGTTTCTGTAACAGTCCTAAAATATTGTTGTAATGGTGGAGCTGAAGTTTGATTTGATTGATGATTTCTGCGATTGAGCAAAGGCACAAAATGTTGATTGAATCTCTTTCCTTTAAGGACAACTGTGGCAAGAAACAAGAGCAGGATAAGTTTAGAGTTATTACAGAAAATGTACCATGTGGAACTACGGGAACCACATGCTCCAAAACTGTCAGAATTCAACTGGGGGTAAGATCCTATATGAACACCTGATAAGTTTTCTCTGTCTACATAATTAAAGCAGTTAACTCTTCTCTAACATTGCAGTGTAAGCGATTTAAATGTCCTCTGCATTACAGCGAATGGAAATCAAACTTTCAAAGGGTAAATATGAAGAGGAGGATCTGGGACATGGCCTTCAGATTAAGTATAAAATAAGGAAGGTCGGCTTGTATCTGGTCATAGAATCTGCCATTGGTTTGGCAGTGATGTGGGATCGCAAAACAACTGTTCGCATCCTACTGGAACCGCAGCACAACGTGAGTCACAGGAATTGTTTTGATGAGTGAAACCTCTTTGTTTTAGAAAGATTTTTGCCTCGTCTGACCCGTCGCTGTCTTTGCTGATCATTTTCTTATATCACATTAAATGGTTTGGGACAACAAGATCACTTGACAAGAAGTGTTAAATCCTCAGTGACACTTTGGTATGGTTGTACAGGGAGATGTATGTGGCCTGTGTGGAAATTTTGATGGTGATGGACAGAATGACTTCACCACCTCTGGTCAGCTGGTAGTGAGCAATCCATTAGTATTTGCCAACAGCTGGAAAGTGTCCAGCA
>NW_007581086.1:0-1564 GCF_000690725.1 Stegastes partitus | reverse complement strand
TGTGTGTGTGTCAAATCCTAAGAGGTAGAGAAATGTGGTGCGAATAATGTGTGCAGTAATGTGTGTGTGTGTGTGTGAGTATAAAGAGATGCCAACCATGAAGGGGCCATGCAGGGCCCGAGGCTCACAGCCATTGGCCACCACATCCTACCCTTCTGTGCCACATTGACTCTGTTTCCATTACCACAGTGGAAGGAACAATAAAGGGCTGATGTGGATGTGTGGTCTACTAACACAGCAGAGACCTGGACAGCCCTGGACAGATTGGACTAAGCTAGTGAGACCTGGACAGCTTTATGTGTCTCCGTGTGTTTGTGTGTGTATTGCATACTCTAGCTGACTACAGCTTGTCACACACACACAGAAGCAGAGCAGAAAGTAACGGCAGTAATTATGCTTTTTTTTTTTTTTTTTTTTTGCTCCAGCCTAATTTTAACACATCAGTCTGCTTTGGTCAAATATACAGACAGATGACAAGTTAAAGGAAAATCCAGCTTAACGTGTCTTTGTAAGTTACTGGGCCACCACATGCTTCGAGAAAAGTTCAGGGTGCCTTGGCATTGATTCTCCAAAGTCTGTCTACTGAAGGGAAGAAACACTGTTCTTTTACAAGATATTCCCTCTTTTGGTGTTTGGTGATGGTGGGGATAAGCACTGTCCAACATGTCCATCTAAAATCTCCCATAGGTGTTCACATGGGTTGAGGGCTGGTCATAGCCTGTTATTCTCATCATTTTAATATTCATTAAGACATTCAGTGATTCTTGAATGCTGGCATTGTCATCTTGGAGGAGATAGAAATGTGATCACTCAGAACAACTGTGTGTTGATTGACCCTTCCCTCTAAAGCGACAAGTGGACGTAAACCTTACCAGCAACATGTCTACCACAGCGTTACAGAGCCACCCGACACCCTCACTGTAGGGGTCAACAGTTCAACATTTTACATTAAATTGGTACCCACCTGTATATTGAGCTAATTTGCTCAGTATTAAGCCATCTATATGTAGTTTCATACAGTTTCTGAATCAGTTTGTTCATAATAATCAGCTCTTTTCAAAACTGCAACTTAAAACATTACTGCATAACTCTGAAGTTTTCACAGTATCGTCCAATACAATTGACAAATAATAAATCTTGACATTTACTTTGCTTATTTTTTTGTTGTTGTTGTTGGAAAGCAAACCCTCCGCTTCACGCCTCTGCACAGTCAGAGAACTAAACCTGAGGAAATTCAATTAGATGAAAAACCGTAGACCTGGCTGTGATATTACTGACAAAAATTAGCTTATGCTGCAGAAAAGAGTTTCTCATCTCTTTGTTTCTTTGTTTGAGGAGATGATGACACATTTGATCCTGTCTCGCAGCGTCACATGTCAACCTCCTCATGCCCTGTCACTCTGACAGCTCACAGCCCGCGAGGCAAAGGATCATGGGTGCTGTGTCAGACGCAGTGGGGAGGTCGGAGGAAGGCAAGCTAAATGCACGTTGTGTGTTTTCCGTGCGTCAGTGTGTGCGCATGTGTCTGTGTGTGATTGTATGTGTGACCAGGGGTGTGTGTGTG
>NW_007581085.1:0-1565 GCF_000690725.1 Stegastes partitus | reverse complement strand
ACATTTGTCCCCATGTCCTTTCATGGAAAATGAAATGACAAAAGTAATTTTTACGTTGTCAGTCTGAACTACTGAGCACACTGACAAATGCCAGTCACATTTAAAAAGACCTACATACTAATTTCTACACATATATTATCATTATCCTAATTTTTAATATTAAATACACAAAATATACTTAAGTTCCCTGATTATTTTTTAATGGTGTTGACTTAAAATACAAAAGTACAAATAAAATCTCATACTTTTTCACTGTAGATGTATTGATAACCAGCTCTGTGCTCCTGGTTATATAGAATCATTAATGTTTGTCTCAGTGGAGATGGGGAACCTTAAAAGAACTGGACGAAGCTAAACTTGTCTTCTGTCACGGTCCCATTAAATAATGTTTGTGTTTTTGACTGCAGGTCAATCGGTTCGAGCAGTTTAACATCAACTACGCCAACGAGAAGCTGCAGGAATACTTCAACAAGCATATCTTCTCCCTGGAGCAGCTGGAGTACAACAGGTACAGATGTGACTTTAGGGTCATGTGAAGTGTTTCTTAAAGACATTCAGATTGTGTTGTGACAGAGAAAGTAATCTCTTTGGGTTTGCTTTTCCACAGGGAAGGTGTTCAGTGGGATGCGATTGACTGGATGGACAACGCAGAGTGTCTGGACCTCATAGAGAAGGTAAGAGTTATCTGTGCCATTATTTATAACATAAACAGTCTGTTGAGTTGCAATAAAGATGTTAGTTTGGCAGTAAAGAGAGAAAACACCAAATATTCTGCAGAAACATCATATTCACCACAACTGCGACTCTCCTCCGTCAGAACTGGGTTGAAGTGGGTTGAAATTAAAGCTACAGCACAGTTATCAGCCGAATTGGATGCCTGCCTGAGATGCTTTCTGGAAACTGATTTAATAATGTCGGACTTGGAAACTGGTGCTGATTTCATAATGCTGATGCAATAACATCGTGTTTTTTTTCTTTCTCCGGTCTCTCAGAAACTGGGCTTGTTGGCACTGGTGAATGAAGAGAGTCGATTCCCTAAAGGAACAGACTTCACTCTGCTGGAGAAGCTGCACAGCAGACACTCTGTGAGTTATTTACACAGTTGTTCATGCATAATTCACAACATATTGAGCTGCTGGTAAATGTCACATTATGTTTTATTTTTTGGGGCTTTCTTTCTGCTTTTTGCAGACGAACCCTTACTACGTCAAGCCCCGACTTGCCGATCACCAGTTTGGCATCAAACATTATGCTGGAGAGGTGAGTCCTGTGGAGCTGCGCTACATCACAGCGTTATTGTGTGAAGGTTGACAAGTTTATGATGTTTGTCCCGAACAGGTCCTGTATGATGTTCGAGGAATCTTGGAGAAGAACAGAGACACCTTCAGAGACGACATCCTGAACATGCTCAAGGACAGCAGGTAGTTTCTTCAGATGTACAGTAGGTGGTTAACGGGGACAAGTTGCTTTCAGTCATTAAAGTAGGAATGTTTTAAATGATTAATACATCCTCAGTTTAGCGTAGTTTATGAAGTTCTTTGGGATGATTTGAGTTATTTCCACAT
>NW_007581084.1:0-1570 GCF_000690725.1 Stegastes partitus | reverse complement strand
CACACACACACCCCTGGTCACACATACAATCACACACAGACACATGCGCACACACTGACGCACGGAAAACACACAACGTGCATTTAGCTTGCCTTCCTCCGACCTCCCCACTGCGTCTGACACAGCACCCATGATCCTTTGCCTCGCGGGCTGTGAGCTGTCAGAGTGACAGGGCATGAGGAGGTTGACATGTGACGCTGCGAGACAGGATCAAATGTGTCATCATCTCCTCAAACAAAGAAACAAAGAGATGAGAAACTCTTTTCTGCAGCATAAGCTAATTTTTGTCAGTAATATCACAGCCAGGTCTACGGTTTTTCATCTAATTGAATTTCCTCAGGTTTAGTTCTCTGACTGTGCAGAGGCGTGAAGCGGAGGGTTTGCTTTCCAACAACAACAACAAAAAAATAAGCAAAGTAAATGTCAAGATTTATTATTTGTCAATTGTATTGGACGATACTGTGAAAACTTCAGAGTTATGCAGTAATGTTTTAAGTTGCAGTTTTGAAAAGAGCTGATTATTATGAACAAACTGATTCAGAAACTGTATGAAACTACATATAGATGGCTTAATACTGAGCAAATTAGCTCAATATACAGGTGGGTACCAATTTAATGTAAAATGTTGAACTGTTGACCCCTACAGTGAGGGTGTCGGGTGGCTCTGTAACGCTGTGGTGGACATGTTGCTGGTAAGGTTTACGTCCACTTGTCGCTTTAGAGAGAAGGGTCAATCAACACACAGTTGTTCTGAGTGATCCCATTTCTATCTCCTCCAAGATGACAATGCCAGCATTCAAGAATCACTGAATGTCTTAATGAATATTAAAATGATGAGAATCATAGGCTATGACCAGCCCTCAACCCATGTGAACACCTATGGGAGATTTTAGATGGAGATGTTGGACAGTGTTTATCCCCACCATCATCAAACACCAAATGAGGGAATATCTTGTAAAAGAACAGTGTTTCTTCCCTTCAGTCGAGTTCCACAGACTTTGGAGAATCAATGCCAAGGCACCCTGAACTTTTCTCGAAGCATGTGGTGGCCCAGTAACTTACAAAGACACGTTAAGCTGGATTTTCCTTTAACTTGTCATCTGTCTGTATATTTGACCAAAGCAGACTGATGTGTTAAAATTAGGCTGGAGCAAAAAAAAAAAAAAAAAAAAAGCATAATTACTGCCGTTACTTTCTGCTCTGCTTCTGTGTGTGTGTGACAAGCTGTAGTCAGCTAGAGTATGCAATACACACACAAACACACGGAGACACATAAAGCTGTCCAGGTCTCACTAGCTTAGTCCAATCTGTCCAGGGCTGTCCAGGTCTCTGCTGTGTTAGTAGACCACACATCCACATCAGCCCTTTATTGTTCCTTCCACTGTGGTAATGGAAACAGAGTCAATGTGGCACAGAAGGGTAGGATGTGGTGGCCAATGGCTGTGAGCCTCGGGCCCTGCATGGCCCCTTCATGGTTGGCATCTCTTTATACTCACACACACACACACACATTACTGCACACATTATTCGCACCACATTTCTCTACCTCTTAGGATTTGACACACACACA
>NW_007581083.1:0-1571 GCF_000690725.1 Stegastes partitus | reverse complement strand
TGGCTCATCCTCCATGAAGAACACATAAGCCGGCATGAGGACATCGATATGCTGAGAGAAAACCTCGTCAGAGACTTGGAGGAAACTGCACATGACCTCCTGCATGGCAGAAGCAGCAACTTCTACGACTACATTCAACAGGCAAAAAGTAGAACCGACTTGTACTGCATTGACAGAGGCCGATGTGACTACGGAGCAATATCATACTGGAAGAACGCTGCAGAGTGCAATCCTTTCTACAGTGCTGTGGCTCTTTACAACCAAGCATACATCATCATGAACCTCGCAAAGAAAGATTACAAAGCTGAGGCTAAGAGATTACTGGAGGAGGCAAAGACTGCAGTGGACGTCTTTCTGTCAGAATCTACCAACACCATGATGTTTTGCAACCTGTCAGTGACTAGCGACTTTGAGTCACACCACAAAAACAGCAACCAGCAGGCGCAAATGACTGCCAGGATGAACATCTTCAAAGCCTGGAAGGGATACATTGAAAGTGCCCTGGCAGCTCTCGAAAAGTTTGAAAGCAGCAAAAATGAGGCAGTTGTTGAGGAGACCAGCGTTTACAACCTTTCGAAAAACAAAGATCCCATCACGACTCACGAGCTGATGGTCCTCTATGAGTATGGCCTCGGCATTGTGTTCGAGGTCAAAAAGAAGCCAGAGTTCTCCTACGACGCGCTTGCTTGTTTCCTTCTGGGTGTGTTTCAGGTGGCAGCAGGCGTTCTTGTTTGTGCTCTGTCCGGTGGCATCGCCAGCCAGTTTGGACTCGGACTCATAAGCGAGGGCGTGTCTGACATGATTCACGGGATCAAAGGCATGATACAGGGAACCTTTGACTGGGCCGAGTGGGCCATCGCCAAAGCCATCAGCATCGGGGTGTCGCTGGTCTTTGGTGGACTCAGTCGACTCAAGAGCGCTGTGAGTGCAGTGCGCAGTGGCGCCAAAGGTCTGATGGCTGGTGCAAAGTGCACCTCCTTCACAGTGAAACAGTGTTTGAAACATGCAGGAAAGTATGCTGTCCAGGAGCTGGGGAAGCAGGGCTGCATGACTGCTCTGGGCTATGCTATCGACAAGGGACTGAACACTGTGTTCCAAAACGCTCTACACGATCACTTCAAGAAGAAAACAACCAACTTGATTAAAGCTAACAGAAGCCTGGATGACGCCCTCAATGATCTGGTTTGTTCCGGAGTGCCAAAGACTGCCATGAAAAGTGGGATGACTGACTACAGGATTGTTGAGGACTGTGAGGAATGTATGCGTCAGTCAGTGAGCGGGATGACCAGCGATGTCATTCCCAACCTGATGATGGACTGCACCACGGTCACGAAGGCTCTCAACACACTTTCAGAAGTGTGCGGTACTGTAACACAGCACATACAGAACGAGAGGGCAGCCGGGAGAATGCAGTATGTGATGAAGGGTTTGGAAATTGCTAAATATGTCACAATGTCAGTGCAACTACTGCAATCGTACCCCACAGAGAAGGTCATCAGTGGTACTTTCGTCCCTCAGTTTTTGAACACCATGAAGACATTGACACAAGAGAAGTATGACCGAGATGGACG
>NW_007581082.1:0-1571 GCF_000690725.1 Stegastes partitus | reverse complement strand
CCTTGGTATGTTTATTTTGACATGAAAGTGGGACTGTGTGAGAGCGCTGGCTGTTGCAAGTCACTCCTCATTAGTGGTCTGATTTCCCTACGCTGTGTGTGTGTGTGTGTGTGTGTGTGTGTGTGTGTGTGCATGTACCGTCTCCTTATTATATAGTAGAGAATACCTCTGCGTTTTCTATTGAGTTATGTGTATTCTTCTTCTTCTCTCTCTTTAGATTTAGATTTACACGGGCCACTGATTTCTCTCCCTTTACATTGCCCCCCCACTCTCATTCAGTTTCTCTGCTTCTCACTGTGCCCGTGTCAGTCTTTGTTCCATGAAAGCAAGCATTTCACTTGTCATGGGACGTTTTTTCAATGCACACAGTTATTTTTCCATTGAATGCTCTTTTTTTTTTTTCTTCTTACATGTCATTGATTAATACAAATCTCTTGTCAAAGGATGTTATTGTTTTTACCCCCTGTGCTGTAATTCATTTAGATATGTATTCTCACAATGGGCAAAGTGCTTTTGATTATAGCCTCAGACTTGCTTACTGCGTTTGGGTTCTTTATCCCGTTAAGGATGTGCAGGTAGTTTGTTATCAGTGTTTGTATCTGTGTGTGATGAGGCAGCAGAATTATTTGTATTCAAATAAAAATGAAAATAGTCATAACGATCTTTGATACTGGAAGGAAAACAAAAGACAAGTGATGTTATAATGAACTACCTCAATAAATCAGTTAAGGTAAAGAAAAAACACCAGCTTTTTAATAGGTTTTAATAGGTTTGGGTTGGGCAAATAATTTAAAAACTATTTGTACAAAATAAATATGGGTTAACACCTACTATCTGTGGGAACTTGCATTCTCGTAACTAGGTCAGATTATTTCTTTGACATAACAATAACCCCCCAGAAAATAAATCCATGCATGTCTGTATTTCTATACACTGTGTTATTGTTTCCTACAGTGCCAGCGCTGTGCACCGCTCTACAACGACAAACCATTCAGGCCAGGTGATCAACTCCAGCCTATGAACTGCCGACCTTGTCAGTGTCACGGCCACGCCCTCTCCTGTCATTACGACGTTTTAGCTGATGACCAACCAGATGAGCACTATCGAGGAGGAGGCGGCGTCTGTGACAACTGCATGCACAACACCACAGGTACATCAGTTAACTCAATATTTTGCCACATTTTATAAAATACAAGTTTGCTTTTGTGTTTCCCGTCATACTTAAAGGACTTCAAATCACTTACAGGCATAGGACTGATGCGTAAAACTCTAAGTAGATACTGTTTAAACTATGCATGCACAGAAACATACACAGTTTTACACAAGTCAGTATTTGCAATATATACAGATAAGGTAAAGTATGTGGAGTTCTTCGTTTTTACTATTTTAAAGTTGTAGGAAAGCTGAGTGCACTACAACTTAAGAAAACAGGCAAATCAACAACATTAAGATAACGTTGCATGATTTAGAAAAAAAGGCAAATATTGCAATTATTATTAAAACAGCAAATACAGCAGCTTACTGCAGGATTATCAGCAGGGATATGCAGTAGTATCTGAGTCATGTGTCAA
>NW_007581081.1:0-1578 GCF_000690725.1 Stegastes partitus | reverse complement strand
AAAAAAAAAAAAAAAAACCTGAAAAAAAACAACTTTTGTTATGTTCCTTTATGCCTGTGGCGTTTCTAGAGTACATCAAGAGTTTGAATTGTTTGAACAGATTTAAAAAAAAAAGAAATTGTGCTAATTTTAAAGAAAAAAAAGCGTCGTCGATTTCCTATTCCGACGATGCAAGCTAAGGTCACAGATAAGAAATGTTTCTCTTGCTCTTTTTTCCTCCCTCTTTCCCCTCCGCCCTTTTCTCCTCCTCTCTCCTCTGTTGTGAAGACACGCCGAGGCGCTTGTCCACTTGTCAGCTGGGGGGGGAAAGGCAAAGCTTGTAAAAAAGAAAAACGAAAAACAAAAAAAAAATGAAGGCTATGAATTTAGGCATGCCTGTTTTTTCACAATAGGGGGAAATGTTATTTGAATTTCCTACTTATCAAGAAACATTCGGGGGGTGGTGGTGGGAAGGGGAATGTAGGGGCCAACAGTGAACAGCGAAGGCCGTAGCATTAATCTGGGGGAATGAGTTGAACTTCAGGGGTGGGAGGGTTTTTCCGTTCTCTTGAGAAAATTTATTGTGAAAAAAAAGAGCTCAAATAATTTGAAGTTGTTGTGCAATACTTAATTGAGACATGAAAACCACAGGTTAGTGGTAGGCTGACGCTAAGCGGTCTTTCCATCGCTTAGGGTCAGTGTCCTCTAGAGAGCTTTCCAGTCTACTATGTCAGAACTGTGGTTTCTTGTTGATTTTTTTTTTTTTTTTTTTTTTTTTTTTTGTTTTTTGTTTTTTTTTTCTTTTTGTTTCTTATTTTTAATTCTTTTTTTGGGCTGTAAACTATGGTCTGTCAGTCTGTGAAACTTTGCAGTATAATTCTGGTATTGTTGTTCTCTTTACGGTGTAATAAATATGTTAATTCCTGCCCAGAGACTTCAGACTTGTGTTCTTTCATTACAGTAGCAGCATTCAATATTTACAACAGAATCTCTACAACCGTTACTCGAACCGAAAGTTAACCCTCTGAACTCCTTTTTAAAAATATATTTAAAGTCTTGCACCTCTATGGAAACAGCCAAATGCCATAAATTGTTTTAAAAAAAAGAAAAACAAAAGTTAAACTTCTTTCATTATTTATTTTAATAAATTTTACAGTATCCACAGGTGTTACCAATACTGGGAAAAAATGGTGGCTCTACATACGACTTTACTACTTACATTTATAATCTGTATCTGTGCTTAACCCGTCTAGACACAGCCTGCAGTTCAGCTTTTTATGTCAAGTGAAATTTTCAAATAAAACATGCTAAATAAAGTGATCTTGATTAAAAAAAATTGCAATTTTGAGCGAAGATTTCGTGAAGCTTTCTGACAGGATCGAAGGTGACAGACGGAGGGCGCAGAGTTGAAAATATTGATGATTTTGTTCTGACAGTTTCTCGCTCTGATTTTTTGTGTATTTTTTTTAAAATGGATAACGCTTTCAAACCTGAAAAAGTTGAAGGGATACTCTACTAATGTTCAGGAAGGTCAGTTTAAATGAAGCACTAATTAACTTGTGAAAACACATGTATGAGTACAGTCATGACTCCATAATC
>NW_007581080.1:296-1624 GCF_000690725.1 Stegastes partitus | reverse complement strand
GTGGTTGGTGACTGAGGAACTGTACCGTGAAAATGCTGAGGAGAGATGGTTAATGTTTTTCGTTTAGACCTGTAGGATGAACGGTTGAAAGTTGTCTGGTCCATTTATTTTCTATGAAAAGTCTTTGAGATAATGACCATTGACTGTTACCTTCAACAACTAGACATTGTAAATGGTGAACATTATGTTGACTAAAATGTTGATACAAAAGCATGTTTCCTTTTTTCCTGATATTATACAAGTGTTGATATAAGCGAGTTCTGAGACTGTTTCCTGTTTGACCTTTATAGATTTTATTGCACAAAGAGCATTTGAGGGCATAAACCACATTAACACTGTCGATGGAATACTTTTGAGGATGTAAAATAGGAAGGCCTCGGTTGGCGTGAATATTTTCAAGGTAAGTTAAATGAATGAATTGATGATTAGATTTTTTGATGCTGTTTGGAACGGATTGTAATTTTGTATGAACTAAAATGTCCTTAAGGTTTTTATTACGTCTGAAGGCTGTGATCGTTTTGTATTGTTTAAGGTCTTCTATTTTAGTTTGTGCTATTTGGAAGTTATGTTTAATGTTGGAGTTGAAGGTGGCTAACTGCGTAGAATAAGTGGTGATGAACGGAATAAGGTTGGACTGTTTAGGTTTACTGCTGTAAGAGATATGAGAAGAAAATATAGAATTAACCTGTTGTTTAATGGTTCTAAGGAATCGGGTGGAATACCCCCGCGGTCTCAAGGCTGCAAAGAGTATTTTGGTAGCGACGTCAACATCTGATTTAAAAGTACAAATCCTGTGGAAACGGATGAGTTGTGATTTAATGATACCCTTAAAGGTATGGCGCGGGTGATAACTAGATTTATGTAAAAGAGCGTGTCTGTCGGTGGGTTTGAAGTATACTCTAGTGGTTAACTGTTTAGAATGACCCTGGAAAGAAGAAAAGAAGACCTGCATATCAAGGAACTCTGCCTGGAACTGCTGTTTAAATTAGCTTTAAGTCGAATTTTAGGATGATGATTATTAAGTGTATGAATGAAATGGTCAAAATCCTCCTCCGAATGAGTCCAGAGGCCGAAGATGTCATCCAGATATCTAAGATAAAGAATCATTAATTTAGGACAGGACGGAAATATAAAAGCTTCCCAGTGTGCTAGATAAATATCGGCATAAGCTGGGGAGTACTTCCGTCCCATCGCGCACCCTGAGACCTGGAGGACAAAATGAACATTAAATTCAGTCATTTCGAGTGAGGGTGATTTCCAGCAAATCCAGAATCACCTGGTCTGGACGATCTTTATCTGGGTACCTCAGGAACGCCTCTTGCACTGCT
>NW_007581080.1:0-253 GCF_000690725.1 Stegastes partitus | reverse complement strand
GTTACAGCTAGGGTTAGGGTTAGGGCTAGGGTTAGGGTTACAGCTAGCGTTAGGGTTAGAGCTAGGGCTAGGATTAGGGTTACAGCTAGGGTTAGGGTTAGGGCTAGGGTTAGGGTTACAGCTAGCGTTAGGGTTAGAGCTAGGGCTAGGATTAGGGTTACAGCTAGGGTTAGGGTTAGGGCTAGGGTTAGGGTTACAGCTAGCGTTAGGGTTAGAGCTAGGGCTAGGATTAGGGTTACAGCTAGGGTTAGGG
>NW_007581079.1:0-1581 GCF_000690725.1 Stegastes partitus | reverse complement strand
TTTAATAGCATCTCCTGGATTTTGTTTTATTATATATGTCCATGCACGTACACACAGCATCTCAGGGAAATATGTACCTTTTGTATTGTATTTATTGGGAATTTGATGTCTGGTACTGATTTATGTACTTTTTGTGAGTGAGTGGGAGAAGTTATTTTATTATTCTATCCATCCAGCATAAGGCGTGTATAACAGAAATTATACCAGTTGACAGTATTACCTCAGTACATACAATCTGGTGGAGGGGAGTTCTGCAGGTCCTTCATTTTCTGGGTGGGAACCCATAACCTCTTTTTTGCAGGCATTTTCTTTTTGTCCATTCTGTTGATAAAAATAAATAAAAAAATTATCATACCATCTCCGTCCGGAGATTCTTTGTTGATTGTTACTATACCTACAGCAGTATTCCCAAACATTTTAAAGTAATTGTGGAAGCTCATTTCAAAGATTTATGCTCACGTTACTTGTTGGACAGACACCATTAACGCTACACCTTCCAATGGACCACTTTGTCATCACTACAGTTAAATATTTCACCTCTTTATAATGTTACGTCGTCTACCAACTAATATAGATTATGATTCTTACCTCTCCAAATCTCTTTGTGGCCGGAAAAAACCCCAAAACTTTTATCAACTGACATGTCTCTCACGCTTCTTTTTTTCCTCCAGAATTTTCCCGCACTTTCACGTTTCGAATTCGAACGTAGAGATCTTCCAAGATGAATTCTTCGTTGTCTTCTTCTTCGTTTCCAGCAGGCTAAGTGCCATGTGGCATATTGCTGCCACCCACAGGTCAGGCTTGGCCTAAGACGGCTTCAAAACTTAAAACAGTTTAGAAATGTGAACACAGACAATAATCGGTTCTTTCGTCTCATACTAACTGAAGTAAATATAGTACTAATTTTTCACAGGACATATCTCTTCTAAATATTTTGACATGGCAATGGCAAAATTCAGAAGGACACATCAGGAGAAAACTAACTGTGATTTAACTAACTGCAACCTCTCTGTCGTAACAACACACTCTCGTGAGATTTGGCACAGATCTCCATGGATTTGTCCAAAGATATTTTGTCTTCCTGGAAAGGCGATCATGTTTAGCATTGCATGCATGCTCATCTGGGTGGCAGAACTGACTTGACGTGGAAGAAACGGCACAACGTCTAAAGAATAACGACTCAAGGTAAGTAATAGCGCAAATTGTTTTGTTGTCCGAAATAACGGGCTCTGTTAAACACACAGAGTTCTTTCAACTACAGAAAGGTCACTGCCTCCCGCAAATATAGGAGAGATAAATGCTGCATTCAACGGCGCTACCACCTAGCTATGACACCTAGATACACCTAATACATGGACGTCTACTGAGGCAGAACGTCTATTCTTTATTAAATTAACGGCAACTCGCTAAATATCTCTATGGTTACGAATCTCATAGACTTCAGGCTCTTCTTCTCCTTGTGTGATACTTAACAGTGCAGTAGCCTAGTATTAATAAAAGCCCTATATTATTTCTGATATCAGTCATTGCTATAATTGTTAAATGAATAAATTTTATCCAAGTAGGAGAGAATTAATGCAG
>NW_007581078.1:0-1582 GCF_000690725.1 Stegastes partitus | reverse complement strand
AGATACAGAGCACATACATTATTACTATCAGTGTATGTTGATAAATATCACAGAAGACATTGCTTTTGGCAGCTCTTTGCAATAATATGAGAGGCAGACTGCATTCACAAGTGTGATTTGTAGCTGTGGCTCATATCAATAAAGCGGGGCCATGGGTCTATTAGAGCAGCAAGCAGTCTGGCTATTGCACTGCTTCTCTCATTAGGATAACATATGATGAGCAGACAGCTGGACCATCATGGTATGGGAAATGGAGATAGAGATGGAAGAGAGAGAGAGAGAGAGAGAGTCAGATGTGAGTCAGGAGCAGGGAAAAGGTAAGATTTAATGTGGAATGTCTGACACTAGTGGGGTGATCACGAGGAAAAATGTACAGAATTATTTGCAAATTTGGTTTAGAGTGACATGCTGCAGCATTTACAAGCACATTATTGAAGGATTTTCATTTCTTCTCACTAATATTTGGTGTTGCATCAAGTTTTTCCTGAGAAAAACAACCCTTTTACATTTTTTTTATCAGCAGCAGCATTAGTTTTTTTTTTTTTTTTTTGGAATAAACAGAAGAAAGCTGGGTTTTAAGTGTGAGCAGCAAAGTCCTCTTATGACAGAGCAGAGAAAAAAAATAACACCACATGAAAACACCATCAATAGAAAGTCCAAAAGTAAAGAATTTGAACTGTCGGCCACACAGTTTAATTGCCAAGTGACCTCTGGGAAGTGCACAAATGCCACGGAATTAATGACTGCTTATTACAGAAGATGTCAAAAATGAAATAAGATTTAAAACGTGGGATCTCACAGATTACACTTTAATCAAAACCTGAATTGGAATCAGAATCGCTTTATTTACTTTGGATAGGAACTGGCAGTTGTAGGAATTAGATGGCGACTTTTACGGGGTGAAGAAAGTGAAATAAATGCTTATATCATATCTGTATTGTAAAAAAAGACACAAAATGGTGCACTTGTGACATAAATTAAAATTCTGACATATACAGTATTTCAGGTGTCTTATTTTGTCTCTTGCTTGCCACCTTGAACCCGTTCAGACTGACACACGTGGCTTAAAACATGTCTGACGTGCCTTTGCTTTTGTGAGCAGAAATCAGAATTTAATGAAATGCCACATTGTAACTTTTCACTTCCTGACTCCTCTTATGTAAGAGGAGCTTCAGAGATTGAGGCATGGGGGAACTAAGAGGAGAGGGGAAGTGAAATTGAGAGTTAACGTGTAATGTATCTGTTGTACGGCAGCGTCGTGTAAGAACCGAGCCTCTGTGAATGTTGACAAGCATTTTTGCACATGAATGGGGGTCAAACGCGGGTCAAACGCACATTCAGCTGACCTGCTTCATAAGCAGATCTCTTCTATGAAAGCAGTATAACCTTCCACTGCCTTCCTCTCTCCTGAACACGCTCTGCCCCCTCCTCTACTCTCTCCATCTCTGTCTTGTTTGTCTTGTTTGTTGCTGCGTGGCCTGGCTAGCCTCTCTATGCTCTCCAGGGCATCCATGCTACATCTCTGTTGTCTGAGCTGTCAGTTCACATGGCCCCACACATCCTGCCAACGCACACACACACA
>NW_007581077.1:0-1590 GCF_000690725.1 Stegastes partitus | reverse complement strand
AAGAAGACTATATTTTTTATGAAACAAAAACTGATTTGGCCACAGTGGCTAGAAATATGTCTGCAGGAAAGAAGGTGGGGCCTTTAACCAGAAGAACACCAACACCTACTGTCGAGCATGGTGGTGGCAGTATTATGCTCTGGGGAGGTTTTGGTGACAATGGAACTGATCCTTTACATAAAATAAATGGAATAATTTAGAAGGACGATTAACTCCACATTCTTTAGAAAAACCTAAAATCATCAGCCACAAGGTTGGGAGGACGCAGCTGGGTGTGCCAACAAGACAATGAACCCAAACACACATCAGAAGTGGTAAAGTAATGGTTACATGAGGCTAGAATTAAGGTTTTAGACGAGACTTCTGAAAGTCTGGGCTGAAACCCCATCAAGAATCTGTGGACTGTGATGAGGAAACAAGTCTGGGTCAGACAGCCAACAAATTTAGCTAAACTGCACCAAACCTGTGAGGAGGAGTGATCAGAGATACAACCAGAAGCTTGTGGATGGCTACCAAAATAAATGGCCAAAGGACATTTAACCAAATATTAACTTTCCTCTATGTATACAGCAGATTTTGTCATGTATAGAAGAACTAAAATGCATGATTACTTTTTTTTTCGTGACAAAGACGCATGTGTTTTAGTCATTCCATCATAGATGGAATTAGGAGTTATAGGAGTCATTGGAAACTCAAGACTGCCATGATATATACACTTTTGTTCAGGGCTGTATATAATAACTAGAGTAATACTAAGTTGTGCAAGACATGCTGTTTGACTTCAATGATGGTGAAAATATCAGTTGTGATAGTGAGGCTAAAGAAAGATTAACTGGTGATATTAGGAGAGTTTGACTTGTTAGCACCGAGCATCTGCAACCCTTGATAGCTTCACTATAGGCAGGCTGCTTGCTCACCACCTTGCTAGATAGTTTTATTGCTAGAAAGGGTCCTGCAGAAGGTGAAATGAGGTGAAATGTGGATAGATTCAGACTGCACAGTCTTTTGGAGCCATGCAGGGGAAAGTGGAGTTCTAAACTAAACTCTGTTACTGATATATACAACACAGCTGCACCATTCTTCACTAAAACATCTTGATTACAACAGTTTTAGGAGTCAGCTCCAGAATGTTTTATTTAAATCCATCAATTATTTAAGCTAGATAAGTTAATGGATGCTTCAATGTCCAGAACAAGTAGCTTGCAAGAAACAACTTAGTAACATATTTAACAGCCATCTTGATATCGTCCACGTCTTCAAAACGGGTCCCCTTGATGACCCCCTTGGGGAAGAGGAGAAACTCCCATGGAGCCAGGTGGGGTTGAGTAGGGAGCTCCAGCACGGCGATGTTCTTCTCAGCCAGGAACTGTTAGCTGCTCAGAGCATTGTGAGCAGGTGCATTGTCATGATGAAGCAGCCACGACTTGTCCTGCCACAACTCTCACCTCTGAATGAAGCAAACACCACAGGGTCTCTTGGTAGACGATTGTCTGAAGGGGAAAACTGGTAGTTTGTTTGTGTCACCAGTGTATCCTTTGTGACACCAGTCCTGGAACTTTTCTGACACATCTACTGAAGCACCATTGGCTG
>NW_007581076.1:0-1590 GCF_000690725.1 Stegastes partitus | reverse complement strand
TACTGTAGGTAATGCTGTAGGTGATGTGGTGTGATAGATGTGAACTCCAGCTGTACACCCTTTGGTCTCTATATACTCATAGATTCTTTCATATGTGAGCTGTTGGCCGTCAGCTGTGGACCAGAGTCTGGTGTTCATGGTCTCTGATCAGGTTCTGGTTCTGGTTCTGGTTCAGGTCAGTGTAGCTCACAGTTGCTTCATATTGTTCTGCCTGTTCTTGTCACACCTGTTTATTTTTTTTACTAGTGTGTTTGTTTTCTTCTTTAATAAACAACAACAACAACAACAACCCCCCACCCACCCCCCGCCTCTGTTCCGTTTCCCGCGGAAGCCCCTCCCTGTTAGCCGTTAGCCTGGTAGCCGGACGACCGGAGCAGAAACCGGGAAACGGAGGACAAAACACGGACAAGAGGAGGAGATGAGTCCGGCGGAGGACGGCAGAGGCCCGCGGTGACCGGACAGCGAGTGTCCACCGCAGAATCCAGCTTCTCGGTAAGTTATTGCGGCTGAAAGCGGCCGAGGAGAAGTGGAAAAACAGCGAGCCCCCTCCCGACTGTCCCGGTCTTCCTCCGTCTGCCGAAGCCCGACCCTGCCTTCATCTGCTCCCAGTTTAGCGGAGCGGACGGCTGGAGCCTGCGGACAGTCGCGAAAAGTGTCTTTGTGTCCCAGAAAAGTGCCATTATATCCAGAACAGTGTGCTTCTGTCGGTCTGTGGAGCGGTTGGGCTGTTCTAAGACCGCTTAGAACAAAGTTTAGCTGTTAGCATGTTAGCTCCAGTTTTCCTGCTTTTCCAATGGAAACTCAACAGCTGCCGTTACCCCGTTAGCCGTTAGCTTCCCGTTTCCGTTAGTTTTAATGAAGAGAAGCGGCTAGCGTTAGCCTAGCTTTACGTTCCCTTTGGATGTAATGAGTAGGAGTTGTTAGCCTAGCTGCACTTTCCCATTAGCTTTAATGAGTGGTGGCTATACTTAGCCTAGCTTCAGTTTTCCATTAGTTTTAATAAGGATGAGCGGCTATCTTTAGTCTAGCTTCAGTTTTCCATTAGTTTTAATAAGTTGAGTTGAAAGAGTCACAGGCGCTGGAAACTGTAAAAGTTTCAGCCGCTTCTTTTGACATCGATCGTTTCAGAGCTGCTGGATGATGGAAACGTGCTGAAAGATGTGCCGTGGGCAGGAAGACATTGTGGGGCGCTTTGATGGGAAGTATTTGGGAATTTAGTTGAATAATTTTGTAATAATAAGTTGAAGGTAAAAGGTTTTTTTTAATGCTGGAAGAAGGGATTTGGATTCTGCATCAGTTGCATTTGTTCAGGCATCAGTCTGGAAAGTTTTCGAGAAGACCTTGTGAGAGATTTCTGGATGTTTTGAAAGTTGCTAATGAATTCAAGATGCATTTCTACAGTTAATGAACAGAAGAGATGTTCAGTGATTTCAGAAGTATCTCTGATTCTGTGTTTGTCCCTTGTTGGTTTCATGTGAGGCTGACAGGGTTGTAGAAGTGGAAGCCGTTTGTATGCTGTGTGGCTAGTGTGGCTAACGCTAGCTTTGATAGTGGGTGGTTCGGTGTTTAATCTAGACCAGTAAACCAGGA
>NW_007581075.1:0-1592 GCF_000690725.1 Stegastes partitus | reverse complement strand
CGTTCATTCATTTTCTTTACTTTGTCATCCCTCTTGACAAAAACAGTGACTGAGTTGCAGCAGAACAATCTGAAGAAACGTGGACATCAGACCACAGTGAGGAAAGAGTAGTAAAGCTCATCTGTGCACTTTACCAAAATGAAAACAGCAGTTTAAAGAGACAAAGTAATTTGTTGTTGACAGAATCCAGAAAGTAGACTGCCTTCACTAAAGCAGAAAAAAATGAGGGAAATTATTCGGAGAAATGCTTTAATCACAGCACACGGACACTTTTCAGTGCATTTCATCTTCATGTTTGATTTCAGATTGAATGTGATCCAAAGTCAGAGCCTGAAGAACAAAAATGTTTAACTGTCCAAATGTTCCTGGTGTGGACTGTAAGGAACTGACCTTTAATTTACAGGTGAAAAACACTTGGAACGTGTTGGCTAAGCTTATTTTACTGTTGCTACTGATGACTTAGTTTTCATATTATGTGAGATGAAACAGTAGTTTTCTTATACTTTACAACGGATGTTACTTTGAAGATTAAAATCCTGAATTTTGGAGAAACTGGAGCTGAAATGAACAGTTTTCTACAATAATGTCTATACAGCATATTATGCATAGGCTGGATTGCTGCACTGATATGATTTATTTTTATTCAGTGTCTCTGCAGCTTGTTATCAGCAGCCTTGTGTGTGACTCAGCCAGTGACATCAGCACACCATGTCATGAGGATGTCACCAGCAGCTGCTGTTTTGGTCAGACTCATCCTCAAAGCCTGATGGACCACTGATGGGATTTGGCGCCTCCTAACAAGAAATTGAATAACAACCCAAAACACATTTTGCATGTTCTTCGCGAGATTCATTGACATGATTTGGCCACATGATGTCAGCAGTGCTTAAGAAGTTGCCAGAAGGAACAGCATTGAAGTGCTTGGAGGCTTGAAAGTGCTGCTGTTGGTAGAGTTAGATTGATATGTACTGATGGTTGCACATAGCATGAAGTAATGTCAACTAAAGTGTTGTTTCACAGAATTCTCAATAAGTGCAGAAACAATGAAAATGATAGTTGTAGGAGTGTGAGGACACAGTGGCAAGCAAAACTGTAATCTGGTATATTTAAAGATGCAGCTAAAAGTCCTAATCTAAATAGTTTATAAGATTGTTTATCATATTTCAAAATAATAAAATTCACCAGTTTACGTATGTTATATTGCGACATTTCTTTAGTACAGATACCATTGCTTCTTTTGCACTTGTTCCCAGCTTTGTGCATCTTTTTTTCATGATAAAAGATGAATACTTGGTTTCTAAAATTCCTGCCTTGTCAGAGAAAATCTAATAAAAACGTCATCAGGTGACAGAAATGCTTTGAGTTATATCACTGCTTTGTATGTCAATCATTTTGCAAAGTATCTCCCTTCACCTTTTTGTTTTTAAATCAACATTAAGCAGATTTTAATCATAATGACAGAGAGGTTTTTGCTGCCATGAATACAGTATAAAACAAATTTGGACTGCATAATGTACTTAAAGTGGTACTTGCTTGTGTCTCTGCTTATACATGATTCTTGATGACTGTAGATCCATCCATCCATCATCTAT
>NW_007581074.1:0-1601 GCF_000690725.1 Stegastes partitus | reverse complement strand
GAACCACCCAGTCCTGGTTTACTGGTCTAGATTAAACACCGAACCACCCACTATCAAAGCTAGCGTTAGCCACACTAGCCACACAGCATACAAACGGCTTCCACTTCTACAACCCTGTCAGCCTCACATGAAACCAACAAGGGACAAACACAGAATCAGAGATACTTCTGAAATCACTGAACATCTCTTCTGTTCATTAACTGTAGAAATGCATCTTGAATTCATTAGCAACTTTCAAAACATCCAGAAATCTCTCACAAGGTCTTCTCGAAAACTTTCCAGACTGATGCCTGAACAAATGCAACTGATGCAGAATCCAAATCCCTTCTTCCAGCATTAAAAAAAACCTTTTACCTTCAACTTATTATTACAAAATTATTCAACTAAATTCCCAAATACTTCCCATCAAAGCGCCCCACAATGTCTTCCTGCCCACGGCACATCTTTCAGCACGTTTCCATCATCCAGCAGCTCTGAAACGATCGATGTCAAAAGAAGCGGCTGAAACTTTTACAGTTTCCAGCGCCTGTGACTCTTTCAACTCAACTTATTAAAACTAATGGAAAACTGAAGCTAGACTAAAGATAGCCGCTCATCCTTATTAAAACTAATGGAAAACTGAAGCTAGGCTAAGTATAGCCACCACTCATTAAAGCTAATGGGAAAGTGCAGCTAGGCTAACAACTCCTACTCATTACATCCAAAGGGAACGTAAAGCTAGGCTAACGCTAGCCGCTTCTCTTCATTAAAACTAACGGAAACGGGAAGCTAACGGCTAACGGGGTAACGGCAGCTGTTGAGTTTCCATTGGAAAAGCAGGAAAACTGGAGCTAACATGCTAACAGCTAAACTTTGTTCTAAGCGGTCTTAGAACAGCCCAACCGCTCCACAGACCGACAGAAGCACACTGTTCTGGATATAATGGCACTTTTCTGGGACACAAAGACACTTTTCGCGACTGTCCGCAGGCTCCAGCCGTCCGCTCCGCTAAACTGGGAGCAGATGAAGGCAGGGTCGGGCTTCGGCAGACGGAGGAAGACCGGGACAGTCGGGAGGGGGCTCGCTGTTTTTCCACTTCTCCTCGGCCGCTTTCAGCCGCAATAACTTACCGAGAAGCTGGATTCTGCGGTGGACACTCGCTGTCCGGTCACCGCGGGCCTCTGCCGTCCTCCGCCGGACTCATCTCCTCCTCTTGTCCGTGTTTTGTCCTCCGTTTCCCGGTTTCTGCTCCGGTCGTCCGGCTACCAGGCTAACGGCTAACAGGGAGGGGCTTCCGCGGGAAACGGAACAGAGGCGGGGGGTGGGTGGGGGGTTGTTGTTGTTGTTGTTGTTTATTAAAGAAGAAAACAAACACACTAGTAAAAAAAATAAACAGGTGTGACAAGAACAGGCAGAACAATATGAAGCAACTGTGAGCTACACTGACCTGAACCAGAACCAGAACCAGAACCTGATCAGAGACCATGAACACCAGACTCTGGTCCACAGCTGACGGCCAACAGCTCACATATGAAAGAATCTATGAGTATATAGAGACCAAAGGGTGTACAGCTGGAGTTCACATCTATCACACCACATCACCTACAGCATTACCTACAGTA
>NW_007581073.1:0-1609 GCF_000690725.1 Stegastes partitus | reverse complement strand
AGAAAAGAAAAGAAAGTGTTAGCTGGATTTCTTTGATTATTCATTGTACAAAAATTGAAAAAACCCTGAATCAACATGTACAACATTTTCCCAAGTGGCCACAGATGTTACTGATAGTGGGAAAAAGGCAACTGTGGATGCTATAGATATTTTACTACTTACTTTATTTGTTTCCATACTTGTATCCTCTGTGCAAACACCGCCTGCAGTTCAGCCGACAAGTCCCTGGAGTTTTGTCATGTGACTGAGGAGTGCAGAAAGTTTTTAAAGTCATAATTTTTAAATGAGACATGTTAAATGAAGAGATTTTGATGAAATATACCAGTTGTTAGCTCAGATTCTTCTTTTTCTCGACAAAACTCTCCGATTAATGCTGTACTTTTGGCAGCTTTTTAAAGAAATAGCATGCCTTTACTGGCAGGTTTGGGGTTTTCAGAGACTTAATTAGCACAAAGAGTTAACCACAGATGATATTCTACGTCCTGGATCAGATAAGTGGTTGCTGTTGTCGGTATTCAGAACTGTGAGTGAAGGCTGAATCCTTACTTTAAGAGCTAACAACAGATCCTGACTATGATGGTGGATGATGGCTGCTCTTAAGCTTCTATCAATGCTCAAAAGTGAAAATTTTCCACCATAATTAAAAAACATTTTCCATTTTCTGTCACATCCACACTCCTTAAAATCCCCGTCTGTCATCCTCACTGTTCATTTCGCCGTTTCTCTTTCGTGTCAGCTCTGCTCTTAGTCACCGACTGTTCTTTCGCAGCAGCCATTTCGGAGGCTCAAACTTCAGTTTCTGACATGACTGATATGCTAATTCATCTCTTTGACGTCGGTGATCGAATGAGTTGGTATTTCAGAGAGGAGAAATTGTTTAAACAGTAGCTAAACTGTTTCCGCCTCCCCTCTTTTTTTTTCTATTCTTAATCCTCTCTCTGGTTTGTTTTTTTCATCGCTGCACAACTGAGCCAAGAACTTGCAGATGTGAAGCTGATGTTTATAACAGGCGACCGAAGGCATTTATGTACAAGAACACGGAAGCAGACGAGTCCAACCCAAACAACTGCTTATGTAGATACTAATATTTTGGTCCACGCTTACATTGGAAGATCGTTTCATTGCAGGATCTCAAGTACGAGCTTTATTTTTCAGTGTTTTCAGGAAGAAATGTGCTTCTATGGGTAGCTGACAAAATGATCTGCAGAAATGCGTGTAAGCTGGTAATTAAATTAGTTTAATATGCCATTAATTTATGCTATTAACCCTCCAGATCTGTGGCGACTCCGCTAATTGACTCCTTTCAGATGTTTCAATGCACATCTCCGCACCTCTCATCTGTCTCAGCCTCCCACTCCTGATGTCCTATTTTTGTAGCTACCACTTATCAACTCTGTCACTCTTGCTGTCCTCCTCCATCTCCCTCTAATCTCCACAGTCCTTTTCACACACGGCCCACGTTTCATTGCTCTGCTCACGTGTTGCCACAGCTCTCGCTGGCTCCTGTCATAAAAGTCATATTCTTAACAGCTCTGTTTCTCCTTCATTTCTCCTTGTCTGTCGGACCTGCCGGCTTCCAGGCTGTAAGTCTTTCAGCTGCTTTTTTTTT
>NW_007581072.1:0-1610 GCF_000690725.1 Stegastes partitus | reverse complement strand
GTTAACTCAGGACAAGGGTTCTGAAATTCTATTTTTCATGTCAGTGTGTTTTTATGTCAGATAATAGAGAGTTAATAGAGTTTTCTCTTCGCTCTTCATGTGTGAATCCACGAGACTTGTGTTGTTGTCCTTATCATACGTCTAAGGACGCCTAAGGCTGCATTAAGCACCGGTGTGCCAGGGTCACACAAATAGGATCGTCTCCAGCGTACGGCTGAAAAACGCTGACAGACGGACATGAACACTCATCAACATCGTGGATATTTCAGGTCTATTCTTTCTCCTGGACAAGTCAAACTAAACTGAACCCAGAGCTCTCAGCTGTGGGGGGTTTGCGTGGCCACAATATGGAGTCTTCTCAGTGTAACTGTGGATGCAGAAACTGCCTGTTATTATTTTGACCTTTTTACATCATCTTAAAAACTGTGAAAGCGTCGAGTTTTGATGCTACGAAGGACTGGATGGCTGCAGACTGACCTTACAGGTATTTTGTTGGTCTGTGGAGTTTTGTTTTGCAGAGATAAATGTGCACAGAACTGCACGACTGAAATAACTCAGCCTTTCAGACTGTTATAAATATTCCAGGGATTCAAATTCATGGCTTTTGCTGTGTGACTTGACAAGTTTTCCAAGAAGTCCTAAGAGGTGCTATCAAAATATCTGCCCCCTGTTGAGTGATCGCTGTAATCCCCTCACGTCCTTTGACAACATCAACAAGCTTCCTGTGAAAGGTCGTGAATGTTTTCAGCCTTTAAATGCATCTAACACCATAAGACGGTCTATGACCACTGCTCTGTTTACAGTCCGTATATTGCACATTACAGGGACTTTGAATATGCAGCCACATCTAAACAACTGCTGGGGTGGTTCATTTAACAAGAGAAACAACTTTTGACTTTGACGCTGTCACGTGTCAAACTTGTTTTTCCTTTTTTTTCCAGGTGGACAGTCTCACCGCACTGATCTTGTGCTCTGGAGTCGTCGTAGCGGCGGGCAGCGAGCCATTCAGATTAGGAAACTACAGTTTTAACAGAGCGGGCCAGATGGCACAGGCCATGTACGTGGAAACCGTGGAGCCATCCATGTTTCAACACAGAGCTCGTAAGTATTAACGAGTCCAGTGGATAAACGTTCACTCATTTAGGCCCATCTGTTCTTCCAAGGTAGCTGTCAAAACTTAACAGACAGAAGATTTGACTGTTGAATCATTTCATCGCCTCTGTTCACCTGTGATGGTTCTAAAGCGTCTCCATGTGTGAAGCTGCTTGTTGTTAAAGGCTCACGTTATCCAAATTGTCAAAAACCAGATGAACTCCTTCATATCAGGAGGCAGTCAGACCGTGGAGGTAGTTCTGTTTCTTACTTCTGTCTCAATAACATGAAGTCGACCCTTTGACGGAATAATTCCAGAAATGTTTTGTTTTTGAGAAAATTGATTCTCGTCTCGTGTCTGTATTTAATGGTGTTGACCTGGTTCTATCCCCGGATGGAAAAAGCACAACAGGCTCATGTTATGTGAATGTAGTGTAAAAATGACAGCAACAGTAGGCACAAGACTGGTGGCTGCCTGGTCAGCTGGGTGCTCCTGGTCAGCTGGGTGCTCCTGGTCA
>NW_007581071.1:0-1613 GCF_000690725.1 Stegastes partitus | reverse complement strand
TCATTCCTCTAATTTTTATATATGAACTTTGTATGAATTTGCATCTGCTGCTCAGGCGGCTGCAGTTTCAGGGTCACTGCTTTGTACCGGCGCCTCTCGGAGCAGGAGGTGGGAGGTTGCGTGGGCGTCCGGCGTGGAGAAGAAAAAAAAAAAAAAGCTGCATAAATTAAATTACCAGCCGCTAGTTTGTGTTCAGAAGAAAGTTCTCGTGGTGCGGTGGAAACTCTGAGCTTTGGAGCGCTTTCAACGGTGACGTCCAGAGATCATGTGAAACCGAACTCCTGGAGCGATGGAGATGGAGATCAAGGTCAAGTCTCCTAATGAGGCTCGGCTCAGAGTCCGGCCCGGAGAGCTGGGAGCCGAGGGCCGGCGTTCACCTTTAAGTGGCGAGGACGCTCCGCTGGAGACGCCTCGCCCTCTGAACACTGGGTCTGATGTGAGCAGACCTCCAGGAGGCGTCCTGCAGCCACGGCAGGACCAAGACCAGCACATAGAGCTCCGGATGCCGTTTCAAGGACGCGTAGCTTCAAGCCAAAAAGGTTTCGTGTCGTCTCAGGACAAAAGCGTGATGGAAATTTGCAGCATTACAGTCCAATCATGGTTTTAGTTTCTCAATCACATCCGCCTGTGTGCATTTTCACAAGAAGACGGTGCTAAGCAACCACAACGAGGCACGAAATGAGCAAAATCAGGCACAAGATGCATAAAATAAGGCACAAAACTGACCAAAATGAGACGCTACGCCACCAAACTGGTGCATAAAATTAACAAATTCAAACACAGAATGGACAAAATGAGGCAAAAATTAATGAAATGAGGGACAGTCTTACCAAAACGAAGCACAAAATGACCAAAATGAGACACAACACAACCAAAATAAGGTGTACACTATCCAAGATTGTCCCAAAATGACCAAAATGAGTCACGAAATGACCAAAATGAGGCATTAAATGAAGAAAATTAGAGTCGAAACAACATTAATGAGACAGAGAATGTCTAGAATGAGACATAAAACGACCAAAATGAGGCATAAAATGACAAAAATTAGGCTTTAAACGGCCAAAATGAGAAACAAAACTATGAAAATAAGACAAAAGAACCAAAAGGACTCACAAAATCAACCAAAAAAGGCCAAAATGACACTAACTATGAGAATTAGGCACAAAATGAGGCACGAAACGACTAAAATAAAGCAGAAAACCACCCAGAACTCAACTTTGACATACAAAGACGACGGTGTGTGATGCAAAATGACCATGAAGAGCCAAAAACAGATTAAATCTTTTCTAACGAGCCGATTTTCTCAATTAATTATTTAAGTGCTGGTTCAGAAAAATTCAGTAAATGATGAGAAATGTCGTCAGATTACAGAGAAAGTGACAACGTCTGTCCGGAATGAGAAAAAATTAAACTAAAACAAAGAAAATCACTGAAAAGAACCCGGAAATGTTCTCGTTATCGATCTAGTTTTTCTCCATATTTTATATTTTGCACACGTTTTAAGTCTTAAAGCTGTTAAAAGCTAAACATAGCTTCAAAAACTGTTTAATGCAACATATACGACATGTTTTAACGGGGAAAAAAATCACATTTAAGCACTTTATGATGAAAAA
>NW_007581070.1:0-1617 GCF_000690725.1 Stegastes partitus | reverse complement strand
CTGAAATCGGCCACTCTTCCCGATCTCCTTAGTTTTGGGACGTACACATTTTCCTTCCCAAAGAAGAAACCTTTGATGAGAAGCAGGAAATCATCTTCCAGCAAACACAAGTTACAGCGTTATGACGAATTTTCTATTTATCTCACTTTGCTGTGCATTCAACTGTTTGTGCGTGTGATGAAGGGAACACACAACAGGAAAGAGCCATCAGAACCACTCCCTTATAAATGTGGGCCAAGATTGTAGTGTGTGCCTGTGAGTTTACTGGAGATTGAAAGATTGTGTTGTTATGTAATGTCATAGTGACAGTCGTGTATTTACCGCAGCACAAAGGGGTCTGACAGTAGGTCTTCTGTGTTTTACTGTGATACAAATAGTAACGTTAGGATTAGAGCAGCACAAATTCCTTTTTTTGTTTTATCGGGTCTGGTAACATGAAATTTTGAGCTGAGGTATTTTGTAATGTTGTGGTACAAGTTCTGAAGTCATTCCTTTGTAATTATAATGAACTATTGTATATATTTTTTGTCAAATTTAACAGATTTCTTAAACTCTCTGAACCCCAAACCCTGATTTTGAAAGATATGTTTTGTGTATTTATTTTTGAAGCCACCAAAATTGTACCATTTATCAGCCAGAAACTATAAAAAATGAAAGAATAGTCTGATTTTCAAGACAGTTTTCTGGAAGCCCGATGGTGCAACTTGTGCTGTTTGACCCGGTGCATTGTCCTGGAGCAAGCGCACACCAACTTGAAGCTTTTCTCTCCTTGCAAAGAAATGACAACAAACACTTGAGTGTTTGTGGCCAGTGATACAAGGATTTGCAGCCTGCAGTTATGCCCTTTAATGAGAGTTACCTCCATTGGTTCTGGGTGAGGCTGAAAACTTTTTGAAGCGTTCATCAGACATTAGCTCAATTGTTGGTGAATTTTCTCTCTTGTAAGTAATATTAACATACTCCACTCACTGCTGCAGCCAACCAGGCAGCAGCTCACTGCAATTGAAGTGTATTAATGTGAAGTTCTCATGGCTGTATGTAGTTGTAGAATAGCAAAATGACTGGTGTTTAAATTGTTCAACCATGTCTGTGTCCATTCATGCAGAAACGTGTTTCGACCGTTGTAACATGTAACCTGAAGTGTGTGTATTTAGTATGTCACTTAGGGGCTTCCCTTCTTGTGATTGCAGTGCTAAGCGTCCGACAGGCATGTCAAGCGTCCTGGGTCGCCTTGGAGGAAAGAAACAGAAAATGAGCACGCTGGAAAAGTCTAAGATGGACTGGGACGCTTTTAAATCAGAGGAGGGCATCACAGAGGAGCTGGCCATTCACAACAGAGGCAGAGAGGGGTAAGAGACTGCCAGAGTGTGTGGTTGTATAGGGCGAGGGCAGTAATGATGTACAACTGAGTGTGTTCTCATTTTGTATTGAAAGATTTGAAACTTCACGTATTATATTGCAACTGGGGGGGAAAAAAGGGTAAAAGGACAAAATATCCCAGTTCTGGTGATTGAACCAACCCTAAGCTCTGCCTGTCCTTACTGATGGAAAGAGTCATTCTGCAAACGGTTTCATAGTGATCAATAAAACTGCAGTCATCAAGTCAGATATGTGTCT
>NW_007581069.1:0-1618 GCF_000690725.1 Stegastes partitus | reverse complement strand
AATCCTGCCGTCTGATCAGCATCTTGACCTGCCACCTGTGAGGTGGACGGATTATCTCACTGACACAGATTCAGACACATTTGTGAACAATATTTGAGAGAAACGGGTCTTTTGTTTTTACAGAAAAAGTCTCAGATCTTTGAGTTCGGCTCATGAAAAATGGGAGCAACAACAAAAGTGTTTATGTTTCTGTTCAGTGTGAATGAGGTTCGTTAACCTGCTGTTAATATGCTTTTATTGCCTTGAAGTAAAAGAACATGTTTGGTTCTGAAATGTAGTAAAACACAAACACAACTTTCTGTGGACACAAACACACTTATTGTAGGTTTAAATGCTTTTGTTGTTTACAGTTTGTTTGCAGTGATTGGCTGCAGGTTTTCAGAGCAGCTCTAACTTTTCCTCCACCTCCCTCTTTCCCTCTTTCTGTCTCTCTGTCTCGGTCTTTCTCTGCCTCCCACTGAGCCTCTCCTCTTTCTTCCAGGTTCAGACGGCGGCGTTTGATGAAGCGCCGATAAAGCGACTTCACCTCCTCTCCCCTGCAGCGAGAGCTTCCTGAGAGACTCTGTCGCTGAGAGCTGCTCAGCGGTGGAGTCGAGGCGACGCCCCGTTCGCTCCGTCTCAGGCTTTCTCAGGCTGCAGACTCACGTCCAGGACGGTGATTTAAAATACTGCATGGTGCTGGATTGATGCACTTTTACTCCTGAGCTGAGCGCGACTCCTGCAGCCTGTAAACACGACGATCAGACTCCAAGAAGGCATCAAGAAAACCAAGTTTTTCACTTGAAATTAAAGTAAAGCTGACAATAATCACTTTAATCAAATATTTAGTTCATGTTAGAGCACAGAGAAGAACACAATATGGTGGATTCCATCATTTTAATGGAGTGTAGTTGTTTTATTTGTGTGAAAATGCTTTCTTACTTTTCCCAAATTAAACAAAATGAGAACCGTGATGTAAAAACTGGTGTTAGTTTCATGTTACGCTTTCTAAAAACCTGTTTCTGACATTGTGTTTTATTTTTCTTCATGATAAAGTTGCTCTACTCGTGATGATTCGTGAAAGACGGGCAACAAATATCGTAGCTGTAGCTCATTTATTCGCTCTGTATTGAGTCGTTTCGATGCTCTCTACCACCTGCCACACATATTTCAAGTGTTGAACAACATCTGGCTCCGTATTATCTGTAATAAAATACCAGATGCGGTCGACAAACTCCCCTAAAAAGCAAAAATTACACCCAAATGTACTCCACTCTGCTCCCAGTGCTCCTGCCACATTCAGAACCCATCTGTGGTTCCACCGTGGACTTCAAACTTCAGCATCTCTGTGTCGTACTGATCCGAGCTTCATGTCGAGGATCATCACGAGTGATGAGAGTCCAGTCTTTGGCTACAAACTGGAGACCGAACGACAGCTTTAGAAAGTTTGTCTTAAGTTTGTAGCGCTACAAAGAGCAAGCTCCATGTTTCTTTCGACATTTGTGTAATTGTGTACAATCATCAGCACTGCAACCAGTTCTCTGAGTCCACACCAACACAGTCGTCACTCCTCTCCCAATCTAATCGTTAGATTTGGTTCCCTGTGGCTTTTTTCTGCTCCACAAATTGAATATTCAAG
>NW_007581068.1:1838-3050 GCF_000690725.1 Stegastes partitus | reverse complement strand
AAGCAGCTTTTATCAACATGTGACATGCCCCACTAGACAAGCAAAGTGTCTCGACCTTTGTTTTGGAACCGTGAAGGGTGCATATAAGTCTTTTAGCAGAGCTCCGTTGGGCATGTCAGACCACAGCATTGTTTACTTGATTCCGTCATACAAATCTGTCCTGAAGAGGAACAAGCCAGAGAGACGTTTGGTTCCAGTTTGGTCAGAGGAATCAATCTTCTGCCTCCAGGACTGCTTCCACAGTACAGATTGGAATTTATTCCAAAAAGTTTGTGTGGATCTTGACGAACTAACTGTAGTGGTCTCTTCTTATGTCTCATTTTGTGAGGCCTCCATCATTCCTTGGAAGGAAATTTCCTTCTATCGGAATAACAAGCCATGGGTGACAAAAAGTGTCAAAAATATAATTAACCAAAGAAACATTTGCTTCTTACAGGGTGACACTGTACAACAGAGACAACTTCAGAAACAGCTCAACAAGGAGCTCAAACCAAGTGCATGTACAAGGACAATGTGGAGAGCATGCTCAGTGTGGGCAGCTCTCGCCCTGCTTGGGAAGGGGTGAAATCCATGATGGGGATGCAGTCCAAAAAAGGTCATATCACCCTGAACGGAAAGTCTGATCTGCTGCTTTCCAACGAACTGAACAGTTTTTACAACCGTTTTAATGTTTATGATTTTAGGGATGAACTGTCAGCTTTTAGAAATATTGGCTCTTCTCAGAGCAGCATTGTTATTAGCAGTAACAAAGTCTGCGAACTCTTCCGTGGCGTCAAGGGGAGGAAAAGTCCTGGCCCTGATGGTATTGGAGGTCGTGTTCTTAAGCACTGTGCTGTCCAATTGACAGACATATTTAGTTTTATCTTTTTAACGTCCCTCCAGCTCCACAGGGTTCCTTCACTTTGGAAAGACTCCATTATTGTTCCTGTGCCCAAGTCTGCATCTCCCAAATCCTCAAATGACTTCAGACCTGTTGTCCATTCTGACCTGCGTCCAGGATAAGCTGGACCCACTTCAGTTTGCTTATAGGTTAGGCAGAGGAGTTGAAGATGCAGTAGGCACCCTGCTAGACTTGGTTTTAACCCACCTTGAGGGAGCCGGTTCCTTGGCTCGTCTTTTATTTATTGATTTCTCGTCTGCTTTTAATTGCATTCAGCCACATATTTTAGCACACGCTCAAAAACTCACCAAAATTGGCACGCACCTCCGAAT
>NW_007581068.1:0-413 GCF_000690725.1 Stegastes partitus | reverse complement strand
GGACCGAGGACCCGACAAACGCTGCTTGCAGCTTTAATTTTGACTGTTATATTGTTGATGGAAATCAATGCACAGATAGAGGGTCTTTTTTGGCCACGAAGAAGAATCCTGTCCCGATGGGCGATGAAGAGGGCTGGATCAAGCCAGCTGCTAGGGAGTCTTTGATGTAGGCCTCCATGCCGGCATGCTCAGGCTTCGACAAGTTGTATAATCGAGTGCTGGAAAGGGGGGCTCCCGCCAGCAGCTCAATGGCACTATCATATGGGCGGTGTGGAGGCAGGGACAGGGCCTGGTCTTTGTTAAACACCTGGGCGAGGTCATGATAATCCTTTGGCACTCTGGACAGATCTACGGACAGGTGGGACTGCGGAGACAGGGATAACTGGACCTGGAGCAGAATAGAGGCAGGTAGC
>NW_007581067.1:0-1626 GCF_000690725.1 Stegastes partitus | reverse complement strand
ATCTCACCAATAGCTAATCCCTGTTCTTCATCCCCAGACTTTGTACCCGCTGTCCCTCATCAATGGCAGCCTAGAAGAGGCCAAGACCAGCCTGTCATCATCCAGCTCTGCCATTGGACGGAATCTGTCGGCACACCAGAGTTACACCATGGTGACTGGTGAGTCTTCTCATGTCAGATGATGCCCTCTGATCCACATCAACCAGCAGCCAATCAGCACCTTAAGACTAAACAGTGAACCACTCACCACCCCCACCGCTCATCCTTTTATTTTTTGACATTTCACTGTCTTTTTCAAATTCATTTATACCTCCACTCACCATTTGTTTCCATCTCTTCACCCACCCGCTGCACACTGGCTCCCACCACCACAGAGCCCCTACAGACGCTGCCGCTCTGTCTAAAACAGGAAATGTCCCCAGAGGTGACCAGCACAAGCCCCTCCCCAAACATGGCGGCGCCCAACCTGGCGTTCGTGGAGCTGCAGGCGCTGCAGAAACCCATTTCAGTCTCCAGCAGCGGCAACAGCTGCAGCAGCAGCAGCTCCAACCATTTCCCCAACGCCTTCAACTCATTCTCCCATCATGCACCAGTGTATGGGCAGTTCAGCAGTCAGTCTATCATCTCAGGTAACGGGGCCATCCATCTCATTCATAGTCATGATCGTGGCATTAAAACAAGGGGATTTGTGTTTGGATTTTTTATGTGTGTGTCAGAAAATGCTCATTGGAATCATCAAAGGTCTTGTTTTGTCTAATTATGAGCAAATATTCACATCGAAAGAAGAGCAAGAGGTTTAAATGATAAATCAACGGATAAATTGATCGTTTCAGCCCTAATTCAGTCTCTCTTACAGCTTTAATAAATCTAAAGTAGTAGCTCACACTTCCATCTTTATGTTAAAGGTGTGTTTCTTGTGTGTGTTTTCAGGGCGTGACATGGTGAGCTCCACCCTGCCAGGCTACCCACCTCACATCCCCTCCCCTGCACAGACAGGATACTCCTCCTCTGCCATCACGGGAATGGTAGCAGGTAAGAAACTCGGATTAGAAAATAAAAATCAGAAGGAAATGGAAGGCAGGTAGGAGGGAAAAGAAAAAAGAGAAGAAAGAGAGGCTGCGATGGAGGCTTGTAGATTAACAGGGAGACAGGCGGGGTTAATGAGTAGCCTTGCCAGGGTGCTGAACTGTGAGCGTCCGGGTGTGTGTGTGTGTGTGTGTGTGTGTGTGTGTGTGTGGGTGCACATGATGGGCCCGGGGGGTTCTACGAGGAACCGGCTGGGGGTTCCGCCCTGCTGCCCACACCCCCCACCCAGACACCTCTGACCACACATCGCCATGGGAACCAGGGGGCCCGGGGAGGGGAGATGCAGGAGTGGGCGGAGGGGGTGTAAAGTCTGGATATGAGTGGAGAGGAGGAGGTCTTTGTGGTACATGAAAACTGTGTGTGTCAAGATGCCGGCATGTGACCACATAGAGAGAGAGAGAGAGTGTGTGTGTGTGTGAGTGTGTGTGTGTGTGTGTGATGGGCCTTTTTTTATTTGAAGTCTGCCCTCCGAAGCGCGAAATGAGAGGGTCTGATTTATTATTTTTCTGGTGGGCTCGCTGTGAGGAAGCGTTGATACACA
>NW_007581066.1:2894-3182 GCF_000690725.1 Stegastes partitus | reverse complement strand
ATGTTTTATTAGCTAATATTTTAAGAGAGAAACTATTTTTTAAACTCAGTAGGTAGCACATGTTTGCTGATCAGGGTAAGGTTGTTTAGATAAGAGTGTAAGAAGAAGCTCAAATACCATTGAAGGAACTGCTTGTTTAACAGATGCACTTGTGATGCAACTCAACAAGTAATATCACATAATCTTTGTTGAATAGAACTACTTACTATGTGTTAATAACTATTTATAACATTGTTTCGAAATGTAAATTGACTGAGTATAATATGGAATTGAATTTTATGAATTAAT
>NW_007581066.1:0-1339 GCF_000690725.1 Stegastes partitus | reverse complement strand
GTGACAAACAACCAAGTCCCTCAAAAAAACAGTTATTTCTTTACTCTGGAATTTAGTTTAATTTACTAAGTTTATTTTACAAACTCAAAAGAACACAATTTAGTTATTAATGTGTAGTTACGTAGTACCAAACCAGCTTAGAAGTAATGACTTTGACTGGTGAAATGAGAAGTGTTGACAGTTCTTCTTAAAAGTCACCAGCAGACAGAATGAGATTTCATAGAGAGGGAGGAGATGTACCGCAGACAGATGCTGTATGTAACTGAGTTGTACATTTCTTCTGTACACTCAACACTGTTTTTCGCTCTTGGATCCATTTAAAATTTTCTCCTTCGAGTCGGATTTGAACCAGCAACCTAAGGATGCCTGGCATTTCCACTACCGTCCTCCGCTCTACCAACTGAGCTATCGAAGGATGATGCTGATGGTGGACACGTAACTGTGAGGCACTCCAGTATCCACATGTGACGTGGGTGGTGTTGTTTTTAGTTAATACTTTTGCAAAGCACAGCAAAAGAATAACAATAGCAGGCGAGAAAGGATGAAGGTTGGTTACAGTGAGTTTGAAGTCACTGAACGAATTTACAAACTCCTGTGTGTCTATAATTGTACTCACACTATTTCCTGTTCCCTCCTATATTTGATCATAAGATCAATTTTCAATGATGTGTGCAGGATACAATCTGGACTAGATATCGCGTATACCACACATCATCTGAATAGTCCTTTGAGCCGGATTTGAACCTGCAACTCAAGGGTGCCTTCATTACAGGATACAGTTTAGTTGATTGCTGTTCCCTATTATCAACAAATAAATAATAACCATATGCAATGATGCACACAGTATATAATATTTGTGACATACAGTGTTTATCACAAACAATCCATTCAAACATTGAAAAGCTATTCATTCAAACTCGACGTTAACCAGCGACCTCAGGATATCTGGTATTTGCACTCAAAAATCAGACTTCACTGGTTCTCCCTAAGGTCCCCAAATTACAAAGTTTTAATAAGAACTCAGAATAACACAAATTAGTTATTCATGTGTAGTTAATTAGTTACAACACAGTTTACAAGTAAAGACTCTCACCGTTTTTTCCTAATTTCAGCAAATTAATGTAAACTACTTGCAAGGATGTGCAAAGAACACAACTTTCACACATCAAGGCATTTCTTCAAATCAGCAGGAATGAATGTGTACACTAAACACTGTTTTTTGCTCTTCCATTTAAAAGTCACTCCTTCGAGCCGGATTTGAACCAGCGACCTAAGGATGCCTGGTACTTCCACTACAGTCCTCCGCTCTACCAACTGAGCTATCGAAGGGAGATGAGCA
>NW_007581065.1:0-1629 GCF_000690725.1 Stegastes partitus | reverse complement strand
CTCTATTTTGTGCAATAAGAGTAATGTGTTTCAAGGGCAAACTGGCTTTTCTTCAGGCGCAAAGGCACCGGGATTGTGTCCTATAATGTTAGTAGAATTCTAATCCAGATAAAGATCAAAATGAAGCCATGATAACTTAGTCACCCTCAAAAATAAGACAGAGAACAGGTTTAATATAATGACCTGCCCATTCAGCTTCTGCTCACAAGAACTGTTTTTAAAAAGTACAGAATGGATCACATCATATCTTTTTTATATGTTCAAAAATCCTTTCATTGTTTTGGGAAACACTTTATTTGAAACATATTTTCTATTGTTGCTATTGCGTGAGAACTGAAAGTGTTGTCCAATGCTTGCACGATGCAAATGAGATGAAGCAAGGTTTCCTTGTTGCTCAACATTTGTGGTAAAGAGTGTTTTTAGCTGGAAAGCCAAAGTAAATCCAACGTTTCCCTGCCAGCACTGCGAGTCTACAATATTAAATGACCATCAAACTGGAAAAACTAACTGGTTTTATATTGGAGCAGTGGCTAAGCATTATGTACATTGAGCGTTTTATTATGAAATGGAGGAATGAGAGGGGACTGAGGAACCTGAGCCGGAGCGCATGTTGCTAACGCAGCACAATTTTTGAAAGCGCAGGCATGACATTTCCTTTGCTGTGCACTAATCTTACTGCAATTACAGTAAACTGATGCCTGAAAATGGGTCATCAACTTCCTTTGTATAAATGTCTATTTTACTTTGGATGCCATGTAGTGAGTCAGACATGTAATGACAGTTTTCATATTTGCTGTTCTAAGCACTCGGTGGCAGAGGTAATATTCCCAGGAAGAAAATCCTCGAGTCACACAGGAAGCGTTTTTGTTTCATGTTTGCAGAAGCATCAATGATGTTTGTTTGGGATAATTAAAAGATGAACAGAGGAGTTAGTGTAAGTGGGAAAAGGCACAAGGACTCAGATTTATTCCACAGAAGCACAGTGTTGGGAAAGGAATCCAGCTATCTGTAATAGCTACGAAACTGGCACAAATATCAACAGTGACATTTGCACCGACATGAGTAATGATGTCAATGTGTTTTCTTGCGCACTGGTGGGTTTCACTTCTTCATTTGTGTGTTTTCATTACTGTGGTGAGCTGTCACCTTATACAACTTTTAAAGGGCTGATAGTAACTTAAATGGCAGGCAGGTTAAAGTCCAAACACTGACACTGTGCCGAACACCGTAAAAAAAAAAAAAGTTATTTTTTAGCTATACCTTGTTGAACACGTTACTGTAATTTTCCCTATTTTGTTAAATGGCACATCATATGTACTTAAGTCACAGTAAAAGTATTCATCAACATGTTGACTGTTGTAAAAAAAAAAATAAATGCTGTAAACAAACAAACACACAAACAGACCAAAACTGAACAGATTTCCACATCAAAATTATTTATCTTTAGAAAGAGTAATTTGATCTTTTACAACATATGACCTTACAATTACACTGTTACACTATATGATAATGTTACAGACAATTGCCATTTTTATGATGATGATGATGATGATGATTGTTATTATTATTATTTATGTATTTATTTATTTATTTTACAGTCTTTGGATGTTATTCTTATGGTATTTCACT
>NW_007581064.1:0-1644 GCF_000690725.1 Stegastes partitus | reverse complement strand
TTTAAGACATTCAACTTCAGGCTACGTGATCGAGTTAAGCAATTCAAATTCAGATCTAAATCATTCAAATTCAGCTCTCGTGAATTCAATTTACTGAATTAGAATTTTAAAAAGTGAACACGGAAAGCCACAGAGAATTTAGTTTTTATTGACGACCAATTTCAAAGCAAGTAAATTCAATTTCAATTTAAGACATTCAGCTTTCAAATGACATGATCTAAGTCATTTAAATTTAGTTTTGCAATGTAATTATAAAAGTGAGATGTACAAATTCAAATATTAATCATTCCAATGCACTTTAAAGCGGCCTGTATTGCTGCTCTTGGAGTAGTTTCAGGACCATCGTGAAGTTGAAAATCCAGAAATTCTCTTTGTTGTGGGGTTCAGATGGTTAAATAAGTTCTTTTTGGGTTTATGTCTTAGCACACTGGCACCAATTTAGCGATTCACTTTGTTTATTTACTCCTGAACTAACTTTATTTCTCAGTCATTTGGGTTTCGATCGGTTTGATCGCTCAGATTGACGTTGTGTTTATGTCAGTTTGGTTTTTATGGTTTCAGACCCTCACCAACTGTCACGACAGCAGGCCTTTTAAACGTCCGGATCGGTTAGAAACACAAAACGAGCGGTGTGCTTCTTAAACCGCCGACACTCGGGCCGTGACCCGGCGTCTTCGCCCCGCACCTCCTGAACTGGAATGACTTGTGACCGCCGTGGCAAATGTTTGACTTGAGGGGGAAATTCTGAGGAGTTTCCCCCCGCGACTGTAGCTCCATTGTCACGCCGGCTTGCAAGAGCAAAGGGGGCGGGGGGGGGAGAAATAAAACCACGCTGGATGAATGCAATCATGTGACCAGAAGTAATGACAACCGTGACCCATTTGCACGATGATAATTAGCCATCCAGGGCCGCGGGGCGATGACCTCCGAGGCGCGCATGAAAACAAACCCATTGATTTTAAAGCCGCCTTTGTCAGGCGGCGGAACATTCTGACATTTACACCACAGTCCGCGTTGTGTGGCGACTGTAAATATATTGTGCGTACATATGCATTTGCTGCGTGCCGCGCGGCGTGAATGGCTGCCAGTGTGTGCGACGTGAGGCGGCTCTTTATGTCTGACCTTGACAAATTTCGAATCACCGCACCAATAAGTTTCCATCAGCTGTAACGAAATTAACCTTAAGGGGCCCCTTTGTGATCAGATTGAACATCGGCGCAGCCCTAATTCAATAAAACAACATAAGGAGAACATTATGTCTACTTTTTTTGATTGCAGCATGATTTCAGCTCCGCTCCGGGCGACGTTTGATACGCAACAGAAGATAAAGACTTCTGTCCTGCTCCCTGCTCGACGGCTGCACTTGTGTAATCTGTTTACGTTGCCAGTCAGATATAACGCGAGCCCTTCTTCATGAAGTCACATGGACTTATCAGCGCTCGCATCGCCCCACCACTTCACCACCACGACGTGAACCTTAACAAGCTCGTGTGATCCGTCGCTCTTATCAAACTCTGAATCCCGCCGTTGAAATTGTGCTGTAATCGAGCGGAGCGGCGGATTAGGAGGGGAGAAAAAAAGTCATTTTATTCTTTCCATTGCATCTCAGAACGCTCACTGGGTGGATGTACCTTCGGTTTTGTT
>NW_007581063.1:0-1646 GCF_000690725.1 Stegastes partitus | reverse complement strand
AGTCCACAGAAACAAGAGAGTGACAGAGTAAGAAAGAGAAGAGGAACGAGACGTTCTCTCCATTGATCACAAATTCAATTCAAAATCTACACATAGATAAAAATGAGTTGCTGCCAGAAGTGTGTGCGGCTCGATTCGATGTATTCATACATGCACGCATGCACGTATGCGTAAAAGCACAGAGAAGCCCGTGCACGCTCACAAAGACAGTCCTCTATATGTGTGAACAAAGAGTTCAGCAGGGTGTGAGTCAGTGGAGACAACAAAATATCAAATAAAAAGCATCAGTCGCAGCTGGAAGACCAAATACGCACACTACATATATATATATAACACATTCAACTCTGCTAAAGGCTGAGACATGACTATTTCCAGGATTGTACATGCAGTATGCTTTTTTTTCTTTCGACTTTAGGCTTGTCCAAAATTGCAATGTAAATAAATGAAGAATACAGTGATAGAAGTATCAGTGTAAGTTCCTCTTCTTTGCTTTTGCAAGTTCTTATAAAGGCCCATCCTCAGTTTCTGACTGCATAACAATGTTAACATGTTCGTATTGCATCACTAAGAGCATTTTTAGCCTCGGTGATAATCTCATTGTGAGTTAAGACATCAGTAGAAAATAAAACAACACATTTGTAATCTTTAATGATGTTTACATCCTTCTAGATGAGCTCAGTGATGCAGGTAAATCTGCCACTTATTTCACAAAGAACAACTTTATTCTGTTCATCATGCGACCAGCTCAGTTAAGAACGCAAATTAAAAGACGGGTCCATCAATTTGCCGACCACACAACTCTCCCAAAAACTTTCTAAAAACTTTTTAAATGGAAAAAAAGAAGAAGAAGATAAAATAAATGGGGGAAAAAATGAACAAAATGCAAGAATATTTACATGACCAGATAAAAAGACAAACAAATAAAGGACATAACAGAGATGCATAGCAGGAAAGAATTACAGAAACAGAGACGCAGCAATACACAATGATCATCCAGCAAGGCAGAGAGAAAGAGAGCGAGAGAGACAGAGAAAAAAACCTAAGTCTAAATTAAGATGTTGGATGCCGGCTTTCCAATAGGACCTTGACACAGCGGTTGACCTACTCATGACAGGATCCCAGTGCCGCGGATTTGGAATTCTATTAGTATTACCAGCTGTAGGGGAGGGGGAAAAATGTCATGCAGTCATCAGGAAGAGGCCAATCCATAGCTTCTATCCATCAGCCAATTACTGGTGCTAAAGTGGAATTAGATAGGTATTGACAATGAGAAGAGGTGGAGGGAGATTAGTGAGAGAGATGGAAAGAGTAAAAAGGAAGGAGGAGGCAGGAGAAGGGAAGAGATGAGAGACGGTGGAAAGAGATGAGAGAAGGGGAGTAAAGAAGATTGAGAAAAGGAGAGAAATGGGGGGGGGGCAAAAAAAAAAAAAAATGCAAGAGAAGAGGTAATGACTGAAGCACAAGAAGGAGCGAGATGAGAGGAAACCTAATCATTGGCTGAAGTAGAGCGGCCAGAGGAAAAAAACAGTCGGTAAAAAGTTGGAGGACTGTGATTCAAATGATCTTTCGTGTATTCGTACCAGGAAAGGTATTGAGATTTCTTTGGATGGAATCTGTTTATACATGACAAACACCACATTAAGAGA
>NW_007581062.1:0-1648 GCF_000690725.1 Stegastes partitus | reverse complement strand
TTCCTCTCCCCTTGTCTTGCCTCCTTTCCACCTCTGCATGTGATTGAAAAAGAGAGAAAACAATGCGAGGGAAAAGGGCGAGAAAGACAGAAAGCGGAGCGAGACAAGAGATCAGCAGGCGCATTGGTTTTGTCCTTTAACTTGGACTTGGACTGTGTGTGTGTGTGTGTGTGTGTGTGTGTGAGAGAGAGAGAGAGAGAGAGAGAATGAGAGTGTGTGTGTGCCCTTTTTTTTTCTCCCCCCTCTTTCTCACCAACCTGCCTCGGACCTGCAGGTTCAGATACAAAGTAAGTGGTGCGAGGAGCGAGTGTGTCACTGTTGTGTGCATGCACTACATGCATGTGTGCGCGCGTGCATGTGTGTGTGTGTGTGTGCACGTACAACCTCCCTCCCCCCCTCCACCCCCCTCCTCACCCCTCCTCTCTCGCGTCGGTGAGGCAGCATACTGGTATGCTTCACTGGCACTGTGGCCCCGGCTGCAAGCACTGATTCTGCGGCTCGATGCTTTAAGCTCTGCTCTCCGTCACTTTCTCTTTCTCGCGCCGTCTACCTGTTTCCGTCCGTCTGACCTTTCGGGTATTAATTCCCTTCAGCATTTCTCGGGGAAAGAGGAATCGTCTCGCCGACTCTCTCTCGCGACTTCTCTTCCCTGGACTGCTTTGCTCTCGCTCTGGGAGTGTGTGTGTGTGTGTGAGTGTGTGTGTGTGAAAGAGAGAGAGAGAGAGGGAGAGAGAGAGGGAGAGAGCGAGCGAAGAGATAGAGGGAGAGGGAGCGTGCACATGGTTCATTCCGGCTTGGTCCTACCACCCATACTCATCTTTCTTGTCTCCGTCCGTCGCTCTCTTGCCGTTTATTTCGCCCGACTTTGAGCAGCTCGCCGGACAGACCAGCCTCTTCCTCGTGCCGCCTTTTTTTTTTTTTTTTTTTTTGCCCCCCCTCCCTAAATTATTCCAAAACCTTTCTTTTACTTCTGAGCATAATTGGAATCTTGTTGGCATGCTGTAAGTTTAAATCTGAGCTTTCTCTTTCTCTCTGTCTCCTTTTTTTTCCTCCCCTCCCCGAGCAGGCAGCGAGCTACAAGAACAACGAACGATGGGGGCATCCTGGATCCGAAGGGGAGGGTGAGTCGATACCAGCGAATGCTCTTCCTCTCTGCTTCCCTCTCAGCTCCCCATCTGTTTCCTAAGCTTTAGACCACCATGGTAGCATGAAGGAGCCGTAGAGCTTTGTTATCTGGCTGGTCTTTTTCTCTCGTGCAGCCTCTCCGGAGGATTCAGAACCTCTCGCTGAACGGGCGATGAGCGCTGGTAACCGTCGAGCATGCACTGAATGATTTTATTGCACTGTGCGAGATGTGTCAGTCGGACGAGCGTGCAAGTCATCGTGTCGGATGGATTGAATGACGCTGTGCGGTCCCAGCCTCAGATTTCGATGCTGTAATCGATGCATCCACGCGGGGCTTTTGTCTTGCGCGTCTGCCGCAAACAATTAGCGATGAGGGGCTGATTTTGATTTTCCCAGAGACTGCGGGAGATCTGTGAGCGTACTGTACAGCAGCAGGCTCTGTACCTGATGGCAGGAGGCATTTTTCAAAGTGCTGTATTGTTCAGCTGAGGTGGGGGAGGGGGGCGAGGGAGAAAGAGAGAGA
>NW_007581061.1:0-1650 GCF_000690725.1 Stegastes partitus | reverse complement strand
TGTTTGTTTGTTTGTTTGTTTACCTTGACGGCCCTCTCCAGCAGCATGGTCACCTCCTTCTCGATGCTGATCAGCTGACCCGACAGGCTGAGCAGCTGCTTCTTGACGTGATGGACTTTCCTGTAAACAAACAGTCGCAGCGTCAACACTCGAACCGTCTCCAGGCAACAGGAAGCTGATCAGAGCCAGTCGGCCGGACTTCCTGTTACGCATCATCACAGCCTCCAAGCTTCAGCCAATCCCAGCTCGGTGCTGCCAGGTGAGCCTCACCTCATCCACTCCTCGCTCTTGGAGATGAACAGCCGGTACTTCATGGCGCACTCCTCGGTGAACAGAGACCGGGCTTTGCTGGCGTGAAGAACCAGCTTCTGTCTGTGGGAGGAACAGCAGCAGGATGAGCTCACACCTGACGGAGGACGCTGGTGCAGGAACAGGAACTCCACCACATCATGAACTTACTTGTCAAACTTGTGGATCTGTTCCTCGTTGTACGGCAGACCTGGACACAGAACACAACCATGAAGCCTCAAACTAATCATAGAGCTCAGGTTTACTGTTGTGACCAAGGTTTCAGTCTGAAACGAGCTAAACCTCCGTCTGCTGCCGTTATAGCAGGAACACGACCTAAAGTAACGATTACACGATCAGCTAGCAGGTAAATGAATCAACAGCCAGCAACAAACCATCGTTATCTACAAGCAACGTCTCACATGGGCAGATGAAGCTGATGGAGAGTCAACTACAGCTGGTAGCTACATAGTTAGCTAAAGCTGATAACCAGCTAGCTATGGGTAAACAGTTAGCTACAATAGTTAGCTAAATGCAGTAAATAGCTACATGGTTAGAAACAGGTGATGATTAATGATGCATTTAAATGTCTAAATATAACACACACAGCAAAAAGTAATAAAAACTTCTGCTAAATCTGACAGCTAAAAGTAAGCGTTAGCAAAGACTAACAGAAATCAGGACTTAATGTTGAAATGATCAGTTGAAAACAAGGGACTGAAGGTGGCAGTTTAACAGCTAAAGCTAATAAACAGCTACAGTAATGGGCTAATAGTTCGCTAAAACAAATGGAAGTAGTAGATCAGTGACTGAAATAGATAAAATGTGAGAAACATGATCCACATATGGAGGACAATGGTAACTGGTTGGAACATAAAGGGTTCGGGTTGGTAACGGATTAACAGCTCTAGGGGCTTCGTTCTAGGTTTTACTGATGTTGCTGATTATTCTTTTGAACAGATTGATGTGTAATGGATCAACGGTTATAGATGTGAACAGCTGAAGGTGTTGGGTCCAGGTGGGAGGCGTCCAGGTGCTTCATGGACTCACGTCTCTCGGCCTTGTCCTTCTTGAACTGCTGGTAGATGGCAGTGATGGCGTCCAGCAGCACTTTGATCTTCTCCACACTGCAGACACAAACTCAGCGTCAAACTCTCGTCACCACACGTCACCTGATCAGCGTCCGACCTCATCAGCCTTACTTCCTGTCCTCGGGGTGCGTTCCAACCTGCTGCGTCCACACGTCCGTCAGCAAACCTCCGGGAAGGAACTTACTCTTGATGTCTTGTGTTGTTCGTTCAATCGGCTCCATGGAGCTCGAGATCTGCACAAGAAACAAAAAGTTGTGTAGCAACCACATGG
>NW_007581060.1:2350-2801 GCF_000690725.1 Stegastes partitus | reverse complement strand
CAACAACACAGAGCTACAGAAGAACTCATTTCCTCAAAAGCCGTCTTTGGTTACTTGATAAAACTTGGGTGTCAAACTGCTCAAGGATCCTTTATTTCTTTGGAAAGTTCCCGAATATTGGTGGGACTAAATGGGGACTTGTTTAAAATTGGGGTTCAACCATGGAAAGACTTTTATGACTGGCATTGTCGTACCTGAATCTGAACTCTTTTCTTCATCTTTGCTTCAAAATTCAAATCCAATTCTCATTAGACCAGTTTAGTAACGAATTCGGTAAAGAGCTTTCTTGTAAAAACATCTAAACTTTCGGCATGTTATTGGTCTATGTTGGTCAACGCAACAACACAGAGCTACAGAAGAACTCATTTCATAACAGCTTGTGTATCAAACTGCTGACGGATCCTTTATTTCCTCTGAACGTCCCCAAACATTATTAATGTTCTTCTGAGTT
>NW_007581060.1:0-1200 GCF_000690725.1 Stegastes partitus | reverse complement strand
TGATTCACATTATTAAGCAAACAAGCTCTTTTCCAGGCTTCAGAAACAAACTTTAGCAACACGAAGTCACTGAAATGAAACAGCTCCTCCATCGTGTTGCTGCTCGTGTGGATTGACGGGATTTAAAGAAACTTTTATCTGCATTTTGTGTTTCACTCTTTTTTTTAAATATGTTTTTTGTTGCTTTTTTGTGCTTCTAAAAGTTCTGCAAACTTACAAAACCTAAAGTCAAAAAGAGTCACTTTTTAAAAACAATTTGCTCCTATTTAAGCTGTAAAATCACAGATAGTATCCAGTAGAATCATGGGGGGAAACAATCTTTATTTGCACATTACTCATTTAAAAAACTGTATAAAACTGTAAATAATATCCACATCAGAAACCTGTTTTTGTTTTTTGTTTTTTATAAATGCTTTTACTGAATTTAAATCAGAAAAAAATCCAATTATTTTACAGATATTCATCGCTATCTGAAAGAAAAATTATTTATATTAAGGACTGAAAATAGTAAGTCACTTTTAAAGGGGTTAATTTAATTTTACATTTATTTTTTGCCTGTTTTGTTAAAATACAGATTTTATATATAGATGTACATATATATAGTAAAAATATATTAATTGACGTGTTCTCTGTAAAGAAAGAATAATTGTCACATAAAACGTCTGTATTTATATATAAATGGTAAATTTAGTCTTTCCTATGTTTGACCATGAAATTACAGTATTTTTTCTAACTGTATTTAAATCAGCAAAAATATTTCAAATGTAGAGATATTTGTTAAAATACAGAAAATATTTCTCTAGATACTTATGTAATTATTTTTTTTTATTTTTTTATTTTTAGAGGTTTAAACAAAAAACAACAACAACAGACAAACAGCTTTATACCATGTGTGGCCATAAAATTACACAGTTTCACTAAAATGTAATTATTTTAGATTATTTTACAGATATTTGCTGTTATTTTCACCATTTTTACAATTTTTTTTAACATGACAGTATTTCACTGTTATGTAACGTGTTCTTTGTAGAACCAGATTTTCAGATTTTTGTTTTTTTAATAAATCTGGGTTTATGTGGTTTATAACCCTAACACGTTGTTATTACTCTTTTTAAGGTTTCACTGCCTTTACTGATGTCTTCTTGTTACTTTTTAGTGGTTTGAACAGTCGAACGTCTTGTACAGCAGCTCCAGTTTCAG
>NW_007581059.1:0-1654 GCF_000690725.1 Stegastes partitus | reverse complement strand
CGGTGTATTCTGAGTTGTGTGAAGCGTTTTGGACAAATATGGAAACAGAAACATCACAGTGAGCAAAAAACACAGTTTCCAAAATCCTACAACACTTTGTTTCTCTTTCATTTTGCATCTATGAACTGAACAAGTCGAGCATTACGCTGAGGACACAGGAGTCAGATTAGTGAGAGGACATTTAGGGACTTTGACGGTCCGGTACTGACGACATCCTGACTAGAGAAATGGACAGTCAGAGGAAAAGGAGGTGCAGCAGAGAGGGGGTTTGTCTAGAATGCAGTTGTGTTGTCTATCCACAGAAAGCGCTGTGTGGTCCAGCCCGACCTAGTTAGCTAAGATACGGACACCAGGAAACATGACTGTAGTCCAGCTCAGTGAGCCTGCTGCAGGGTTCAGGGTTAGTCTGGATGAAGGAGGAGCGCTGACACAGAAGGGACGCTAACAGACTGATGATGGCAGCAGGGTTACAGGGCGATTACAACTCACACCTGTTTTCTGTCCACTCTTCAGCGTACAACGACAAGATTGTGGCATTTCTTCGACAACCAAACATCTTTGAGATTTTGCAGGAGAGGCAGCCTGACCTCAGCCGTAACCACTCACTCAGGTACACACACCTTCTGTGCTTTCTCTGCTCTCATCATGACCAGAAGGCTGACCTGCACAAGTCAACGTGATTTCTGATTCTCATTAGTTAACTTTTATATATATATACTGAAAATAGAAGTAAGTTAAAATAAATCATTTGAAAAAACTAAAGGAAAAATAGGAATTAAGAAAATTTAGAAATAAAAGCACACATTAAAGTCCCTATAACAGAATACATACACACTGAATGGTAAACGGGCTGCACTGATCTGTGCTCTTCTAGCGTAGCGGCACTCGAAGGCCTTCACGATGTTTTCTCATTCACACACATTCACACACCAGTGGTGCTAGACATGGTACACACTTTGTTTACTCGATGAACCGCTGATAACTGTTGGACGCAGTCACCAGCATCATTGTCAGTGTTATTGTGACGACAGAGACAAGGTGCAGCTGATCCGTACAGATGGAGTGTCAGGACTGGCCAGGCTGTCAGGAGATGCTGACCTCGTCATGCTGCTAAGGTGAGATGCCCCTCCTGCCCTCCTTCTCTAACCCCAACCCTGCCTCTCTGTTAGCTTCTCTTTTTTTTACTTTCCTCAAATTCCTTCTTTCTATTTTATGATATATCTATTTTTTATTGTATATAGTTATGTAGATTCTTCCAGTTCTTATTGAACTAGTTGTGGATCATCTTTCTCTTTGATTTATTTCGTTTCCTCTGCCTCGCTCTCAGTCTGAGCTGCCCGATTGAATTAATTCAGTTTATTGCATTTCTCTCTCTCTTTGTCTCTTCCAGTCTGTTTGAAGATGAAGTAATGTCCTATGTGCCTCCACACGCCTTACTTCACTCCAGTTACTGTCAGTCACCTCGAGGGTCGCCCGTCTCCTCACCACAGAACTCACCTGGTAAAGTCACATCAGTGCTCCGTGTTCGCCTTAAAAGATTGTTGTGTTTGAGTCTGGTGTTAGCATCGAGTCTAGTGTTAGCATCTAGTCTGGTGTTAGCATCTAGTGTGGTGTTAGCTTTGAGTCTGGTGTTAGCATCTAGTCTGGTGTTAGC
>NW_007581058.1:2323-2646 GCF_000690725.1 Stegastes partitus | reverse complement strand
TAGGCAATATTATTAGGAAACACTGCATACATTTCAGTTGTTATGCAGATGACACCCAGTCATCTTTATCTATAAAGCCAAATGAAACCAATCCATTTGTCCAACACCAAGTATGTCTTAAGGACATAAAGGCTTGGATGACTGGTAATTTTCTTCATGTAAATTAAACTGAAGTTACTTTATTTGGCCCTAAGCACCTCAAAAACACGCTATCTAACCAGATAGTTAATCTGAACGGCATTGCCTTGGCCTCCAGTTATACTGTGAGGAACTTTGGTTTTGTTTTCAACCAGGACATGTCCTTCAACAGACACATAAAGCAA
>NW_007581058.1:0-1333 GCF_000690725.1 Stegastes partitus | reverse complement strand
TGGTTTCCCTTCCTGCTACTAAATCTGTGGATTTGCCTGCAGATGACCAAGAAGATCAAGAAGCTGGAAAAGGAAACGACACAGTGGAGGACCAAATGGGAGAGCAATAACCAGGCCCTGCTGCAGATGGCAGAGGAGGTGAGTTTGATGATCTGCACTTGTCTCTTTTTTTGTTGCTTTGGAAGAGGAAAGAAAAATAAAACATACATTACTGTGTGTGTGTGTGTGTAAGCCTGTAATGCCCTGTCATAATTGTTGAACTGTACAAGTTAAAGGAGAATCTATGTGCTTGAAAACAGCCAAAGGTCATACGTCCTGAAGTGCTAAACAGAATGATTTTTACAGCATTTAATTTTTAATTTTTCCATTTCTCTTAATGGTAAAAAAAAAGCAGGAAACATGTGTGGTTGTAAGATCTTTGTAAACATATAACTGATATAACTTTGGAATTTTTATAATATCTTCATTTGATGCTGATTTGTGCCTCTGCTCTACTTTTTTTTTTTTTTTTTTTTTTAGAATAATAATTTTAAAAAAGCATAAATTACAACATTTACAAACTACAAAACCACAATGAATGGTCAGATTTTCAAATTTCCATCAGTCCTAGAACTACTCATGTGTAACTTTTGGTAGTCAGGGAAAATAACAGAATTGAAACAAAAAAATTTGATATTTCATCAAAATCACTTTACATGTCTCTTTTTTTTTTTTTTTAAATCCAAAAGTAAGCTGTTTTCAATAACAAGATGCTTTAAAAATACAAAAAAATGATGCATATCTCAGTGGAACACTGAAGTCGTTAGTGACTGAGGTGTGACCAACAGTCATCGACACAAAGATTTCGGGCCTTTTTAGTTTAATTGCAGGCATGTTTACATGGAATAGACAAGAGAGAAGTATGGAAACTAATTTAAAATGTTAGTAAAATAATAGTAAACTTTATTTATAGAGCACTTTTCAAAACAAATGTTGCAAAGTGCTTTTCAATAAAAATAAATTAAAAATTAAAAAATATAATAAGCACACAGAATAGCTGATAAAAGTAGAAAGCACACAAAAAAGCAGGAAGCTATAAAACTTAAATAACATCAGAAAAAGAAAAAAAAGGGTTTTAAGAAGTGACTTAAAAGAAAGCACAGAATTAGCTGACCTGATTTCCTTGGGCAGGTCATTCCAGGGGGCTGCAAGGTGGCGCAGTTGGTAGCACTGTTGCCTCACAGCAAGAAGGTCGCCAGTTCGTGTGGAGTGTGCATGTTCTCCCCGTGCAGGGTGGGTTCTCTCCGGGTTCTCCGGCTTCCTCCCACACAGTCCAAAAACATGTTGAGGTTAA
>NW_007581057.1:0-1657 GCF_000690725.1 Stegastes partitus | reverse complement strand
CTCCAAAACCAGATCAATCCCCATGGACCCCCATGACAAAATGTCCAACTCTACACCAGAAATAAACATATTTACAGCCGAATGGCCCATTGGCTCCCTGCTTTCCCTTATCTGTATCTGCACCAGCATCTCAGGCTGTTAACAGACACATTCATTGCACTCACAGTCCTCATTTCACTCACGGAGAGACTTTTAGCACCACTTGGCTGCACCTGTGTTGAATTAGATGAGTCACTTTAAAGTTATTAAATACCATGATTTAATGTTGAAAAGGAATAGAAGAGGAAAACTTCCAAGGGGCATGAATACATTTTAGCATAGCTTCTACTTTCTCTTAATTGATCAGCAGTTTCTTGCAGTCTTTCTCACTGGTTTTGTTGATGAGAACTGTATTAGTTTTGCTAATGACATGTTTGATTTATTACTAACAGAACCACCGCAGTTTGCAACCCTGGATTGACTTGATCCATGTATATGCAGTTATCCCTACTGTTTGAACCTCTATGCTTTGTGCTAATGAGAGTTCACAGTCAGACATGCATAAGAATTGTATTTACTACCCACAACGCTGTGGTTTCTTTCATGCACATATATAGGTATTTCTTGCTCATAGAAAAACTTCTTCTGAATCTGATTAAAATTTGTAGTCCTGCCAGAACTTATCTTGTCAGCATGCACAAGTGCTCAAGTCTGTATTTGTCACGAATCACATTTAGAGACTCAGGTGTAGACAATGACACGGCAGACCAGGTGAGGTGTGTCGAGTATTTTAGGAGGATTTTTGCGAAGCACGTATCGAGGCATGTGTTGATGACGTATGTGGTGACATTTGCGGCCTCGTGAACCGGCCGTACCACATGACCGGTTCAGGAAGCAGTCGCGGCTTTGCGGGTGATTCGAAATATAAGTGACAGCAAAACACAATGGATCTCCCTCACATTTTGTGGATTTGTTGAAAAGTTGCTGTTCTTAAATAAAAATGAATAATGTCCCCCCAAACACAAGTAAAACAGGCACATTTTTGTTTATTGGCATAATCATTTAAGCGCAAATTATGTCAGAGCTTCACAGAGTGAAGCCAGGTTGTCATTTGAATCACCACCTGCTTTACATTTATTGTCCGCTTGATAGCGCAGTAGAGCAAATGAAGCGCCATGAAGCTTCGGCCCATGCATGAACGACTTGGATAGAAAGCTTTAGTGCTTCATGAGGCTTCTTCACTAGTTCCAAGCTGAGGCACAAGAGATTGGCTTAGTACAGGATTAGACACAGAACAAAGCAGAGCAGAACAGAGCCGGGCTCAACTAACTGAGTACTTTATGATCCGGTGTATAGTTGTGGTCTGAAGCTGGCTTTTATGGAGAGAAGAGGTGAGTAATTCACTGACGACCACACCTCAGGTAATCAGCTGATGATCTGCACCTGTCCACACCTCACTCAGCCACGCACACGCCCAGCGAGGGAAAAGGAAAGGGAGATAGAAGGGAAGGAGGAGAGGCTGCCCCTAGGTAGGGTAAGAGGTAGAGGCCATGACAGTATTGTTGCTTAAACAACTTGAAATGGCAGAACACCAGTCCATCAGTAAAACAAAGTGATGAAAATGTAGTGATTTGCTCCTGCTGGGATTTAAAATATGACCTTTCAGAGTTAGCGCAGC
>NW_007581056.1:0-1660 GCF_000690725.1 Stegastes partitus | reverse complement strand
AAATCATCGAGATCTCGGACCTCATGCTCTTCTACTGGTTCAGCAGCAGCCAAGGCAAGAGCCAGAGCAGAGGCAGCAAAGACTCGTCTCACCTTCGCCCAGAAAGAAGTAAGTCTTAAACTGGAAAAGGCTCAAATTGAAGCATCCATTGAACTCCTCCAATGTGAGAAAGAGGCGGCTACAGCTGCAGCAGAAGCAGAAGTCTTAGAGGCTGCTGTTCTTTCACAAATAGATGGACAAAGTAATGGACATGTTTCAGATCTCCCTTCTCTTGAAAGTTCACTAAGGACTGAAAATTATGTTATGGCTCAGGCTAAGTTACTAGAAAATGAAGCTGCTGAAATGGACAAAGAGCCTCCATCATTTGATAAACCTCCAGCTAACATAGTCGACCCCCCCTGTGATGCTCATCATTCACACACCAACTCAGTAAACTATGGACCATCATCAGAAACAAAGGCTAAACAGCCTGTGTACAACCACCACACGCCAACCACTTCTTTGTCTCACTTGCCCCCTCATCCACCTCCAGACAACTGTAACGGGAATCATGATTGGCCACAACAAAAACCAAGAGACAGCTATTATGATTCCACCTGCAACCCCAGGCCTTCAAGCCACAGTGATGGAAATATTAGTGATTTTGTGAGATACTTTGCTCGTCGTGAAATTGTAGCAACAGGCCTCCTTCAGTTCAATGACAAGCCACAGAGCTACAGAGCCTGGAAACGCTCTTTTGAAAATACAGTAAGGGGCCTTGATTTGACAGCAAGTGAAGAAATGGATTTATTGTTTAAGTGGCTTGGTAAAGAATCTGCTGAGCACGTTGAGCAAATCAGAGCCATACACATCAACCGTCCAGATGCTGGGTTAAAAATGATCTGGGATAGACTGGACCAATGCTATGGTTCAGCGGAGGTAGTTGAGGATGCTCTGTTTAAACGGATTGACAGTTTTCCAAAGATAACAAACAGAGATTTTGTGAAGCTGAGGAAATTCAGTGACATACTCATGGAGCTCCAGAGCGCCAAGAAGGAAGGAGACCTCCCTGGCCTCTCTTTCCTGGACTCAGCGAGGGGTTTAAACCCAATTGTGCTAAAGCTCCCGTTTTATCTGCAAGAAAAGTGGGTTTCAGTCGGTGCAAACTACAAACATGACTACAAGGTCTCTTTTCCCCCATTTAATGTTTTTGTAGACTTTGTTAGTCATGAAGCTAATATTAAAAATGACCCAAGCTTTAACTTTGCCTCTCATCTTGACACGGCCCCTAGACCTGAGAAACCCTCCTGGAAATTTAACAAGCAGAGAGAAGTGTCAGTACAGAAAACAGAGGTACTTCCAAACCCCAGCTATGGATCACATGGAAATTCAAACAAGACAGATGACTGTAATAAACTGTGCCCAGTACACAAAAAACCCCATGCCCTTCTAAAATGCAGAGTTTTTCGTGAGAAGCCCATTGAAGAACGCAGAACATTTTTGAAAGAGAACAACATTTGCTTTAGATGCTGTGCCTCTTCAACACATTTCGCTAAACAATGTAAGACTAAAGTGCAATGCTTTGAATGCGGTAATGAGAATCACAACACAGCTCTTCACCCAGGCCCAGCACCCTGGAGCAAAGATACTGACCCTGATGCAGAGCATGGCGGGGAGCAGG
>NW_007581055.1:0-1663 GCF_000690725.1 Stegastes partitus | reverse complement strand
ATGTGAGAAAGACTGCAGGGGGTGCAGTGTTGTGCCATTCAGGTTTATTACACCTCCTGTGTTTGAATATAACTTGCTTGGCAATGGAGAAATGATTTGCAGACAGTTAGGAGACAAAGGTCAATCATACAAATAACCAAGCTTGCAAGCTTCCTGGTTCTACACAAAACCAGTTATTATTTTTATCATTATTGTTGTTGTAGTCGCCCCTGACCTGGTGTGTCTGTCTGTGAACAGTCTCTATCTTGAGTGCTAAGCTGATATTTTACAGGTGAGTGAGGGATGGCCTCTCCTCTCCAAAACTGATATTGTCATTATATTTGTAATAACATGTAATGTATACATGGACAGTACCCATTTTAACTTGGACAACCAGCCAACCATCAGAGAAAACATGTATTTTGTGGTAAGTTGGACAAAATAATGGTTTACTGGGCCTCAGGGCAATCATGGCCGGCAGGGGCAGTTATACCCATCTACTGAGGGTCCTCTAGCTAGTAGTCATTATTCTTATTAAATGGAGACATCGGATTTCCCTAAAAATGCTGTTGGTGGGTTGTTAAAATTAATCTTGTTTTATATTTCTTCTCCATTCTCGATCCTTTTCATATTTTCATTGCTTCAATCCCAGTTTGCATTTTTAGCGTTACGCTTTTCACATTTGAAACTACTTACAGTAAACTCTGTGTCTGGCTCTGGTGCCTTCTGGATTAAATACAACCTCATCTGACGCCTTTACATTGTATCTCAGTGATGGAGCCGAATGATGCTGCATTTATCTACACTGTAAATGTATTTTCAGTAAAAGTTATTACTGTTCAGCTGCCAGTCAATACTTATGAGCAGCTCATCTAATGGGCTGCAGGCTCTCGTTGGCTGTGCGCTCTGAGGCGTCACCATCTGTCATCCAGCAGCAGCGCTTCATGCGTGCGTCCTTCCCGGGTCTCCTCCCATTGTAGAAACAGCTGTGGACCGTGAACCGTGGAGTGCGGGTCTGACACGGATTACCTGGACGCCGGCTTGAAGCTTGGGTGGGCAACAAGCAGGGAGAAATAGAAAGCGAGCATTTCTTTGATTCTTTTTACTGACTTTTTACTCTACACGTTTCTTTTTAATGGATTCATCCCCCACATCAGCAGCCATGGTGTACCGGCTTTTTCTCATCCTGCATTTACTGGTGATTCTGGAGTCCGGCTGGGGTCACCTCGTGTCTGAGGGTCTCGACGGAGCCGTGCGTCAAGGTGCCGAAGTTCCTCCGGCTGTGGAGGAGCGCGTCTTTGCGCAAGAAAGCGCCAACCGGGACATGGTCTCCATCAACATGTTCAAAGTGTACGAGAAGTACAGTAAAGAGCCGCAGAGCCAGAGGGAAGGAAACACCGTGAGAAGCTTTAAAGCTGTCCCGAGTGAGTGAGCATGCCTTTATGTCCTCCACTGACCAAGTTACAGGACCAGTGTGTCCAGTCCAAGTAGTTTGATGGTTTTGTTTCTCACAGTTGCTCCGTTGCATTAAATTCCCAGAGTAATCACAATATTATTCAATTAAAATTAATAACAAACAACAACAAAAGCACATAGTACATAAATATAGTTTTGTTTCTATTGAATGTAGAAATTGGAAAACATGCTGCTGTGTAGCTCAAATCAGAAATACTGAACTGATATG
>NW_007581054.1:0-1669 GCF_000690725.1 Stegastes partitus | reverse complement strand
GTTTCCGTCGTCTCTGCCTGAACACAGCCTGCAGCAGAGCCAAACACTTACTGAGTTTTAGTCAAACGACAGCCGTGACAGAGTCGAGTCGCTCAGCTGTGCTCAAAAATGCAAACTTTTGTTTTGTTTTTTTACAGGATCTGGTTCCAGCAGTTTATTTTGAGCAAATTGTTAAATAAGATATGCAGACTAAGGAGATTTTTTCTGAAATATCAAGATTTTAAGCTAAGATTTGATTCATTTCCAGACAGAATTACATGTGCACGACTGATAATCTCATAATTGTTTCCTGTTTTTACAGTTTGTGGTAAATGCTGTCATTTTGGTGATTTTCAAAGATAATGTGACTTTCATAGCCGACAGCTGGCGTTGGGGTTCAGAGGGTTAACAGGTAAACCGCCAGGCCCCGCCAACGTTTCATGTTCGGCACTTTAAACCGTCACCTTGCTGCAGTGATGTCGGAGCACCTGAGGGCGAGTCGGTCACCGCCGGGGTGTGGGGGGGGACAAGTCCAACAAAACACATTTTCTGAACAAATCAACTGTAACTAGCAGCAATGTGGGTCGCCACAAGGTTTACAGGTGCATGAAGTAAAGTAATTGCCTACCAAACCACATTTTTGAGAGAGAGCAAAAGAGAAAGAGAGAAGGACGGAGGCAGAGCAGGAGAGAGCACGTTAGGTGAGCAAACAGGTCTCAGTGGAGGGTAAACAGCACCACGTCAGATATGGTATATGTCGCATTTCTGCAGATATTTTATTTGATCTTTTCATGGGACAGCACTGAAGAAATGACACTTTGCTAGAATGTAAAGAAGTCAGTGTGCAGCTTGTATAACATTTACCATCCCCTCAAAATAACTCATGAATGTCTGGCAACTAAAGTGAATAAAACCACAAAGTGAAAATGCTCAAATTGGGCCCAAAGTGTCAATATTGTGTGTGGCCACCATGATTCTCTGCCTCATGGAGTTCATGGAGCTTCTCAGGTCACCACTGGACTCCTCCTCCTCCACTCCTCCATCACAGAGCTGGTTAGAGACCTTGTAGGGTTTGGGTGAAGTTGATGGACTGGCCAACATGCCTCCAGACCTGAACCCTACTGTGGCAGCGGTTTAGACATTCATGGTTGTGTACTGAGATATTCTGAGGGGACGGTAAATGTTATACAAGCTGCACACTGACTGCTTTACATTCTAGCAAAGTGTCATTTCCTCAGTGTTGCCCCATGAAAAGATAATAAAATAATTGCAGGAATGTGACGTACTGTATGCATATCTCTGTCAGTAGTCAGAACAAACAACAACAACAAATGGATTTTTCTGGATTTCTCAGTCAAGCTTTTGTTCTCTAAAATGTCAAGTTAATGTCTGACAATGCATAGTTCCTCTCTATAATCAACTCATTAATCGGCTGATCATCTCCCCATCTGGGAGTTCAAACAAAACAAAACTAAAATAAAAAAAAGGGACGTCTAGCATTTCTGAGCACAATCATTTCCGTTACAGAACACAACCCTCATGTGTTCCTAAGCACAGAAAATGTGCGATATCCAATAACTGCTCTGTATGCAGACAGACGTTCTCTGCCGCCGTATTGTAGACAGATGAATGATGGAGCCTTTCAAGCGGCACACACACACACACACACACACACACACACACACACACA
>NW_007581053.1:0-1669 GCF_000690725.1 Stegastes partitus | reverse complement strand
AACACCAGACTAGATGCTAACACCAGACTAGATGCTAACACCAGACTCAAAGCTAACACCACACTAGATGCTAACACCAGACTAGATGCTAACACTAGACTCGATGCTAACACCAGACTCAAACACAACAATCTTTTAAGGCGAACACGGAGCACTGATGTGACTTTACCAGGTGAGTTCTGTGGTGAGGAGACGGGCGACCCTCGAGGTGACTGACAGTAACTGGAGTGAAGTAAGGCGTGTGGAGGCACATAGGACATTACTTCATCTTCAAACAGACTGGAAGAGACAAAGAGAGAGAGAAATGCAATAAACTGAATTAATTCAATCGGGCAGCTCAGACTGAGAGCGAGGCAGAGGAAACGAAATAAATCAAAGAGAAAGATGATCCACAACTAGTTCAATAAGAACTGGAAGAATCTACATAACTATATACAATAAAAAATAGATATATCATAAAATAGAAAGAAGGAATTTGAGGAAAGTAAAAAAAAGAGAAGCTAACAGAGAGGCAGGGTTGGGGTTAGAGAAGGAGGGCAGGAGGGGCATCTCACCTTAGCAGCATGACGAGGTCAGCATCTCCTGACAGCCTGGCCAGTCCTGACACTCCATCTGTACGGATCAGCTGCACCTTGTCTCTGTCGTCACAATAACACTGACAATGATGCTGGTGACTGCGTCCAACAGCTATCAGCGGTTCATCGAGTAAACATAGTGTGTCCCATGTCTAGCACCACTGGTGTGTGAATGTGTGTGAATGAGAAAACATCGTAAAGGCCTTTGAGTGCTGCTACGCTAGAAGAGCACAGATCAGTGCAGTCCGTTTACCATTCAGTGTGTATGTATTCTGTTATAGGGACTTAAATGTGTGCTTTTATTTCTAAATTTTCTTAATTCCTATTTTTCCTTTAGTTTTTTCAAATGATTTATTTTAACTTACTTCTATTTTCAGTATATATATATAAAAGTTAACTAATGAGAATCAGAAATCACGTTGACTTGTGCAGGTCAGCCTTCTGGTCATGATGAGAGCAGAGAAAGCACAGAAGGTGTGTGTACCTGAGTGAGTGGTTACGGCTGAGGTCAGGCTGCCTCTCCTGCAAAATCTCAAAGATGTTTGGTTGTCGAAGAAATGCCACAATCTTGTCGTTGTACGCTGAAGAGTGGACAGAAAACAGGTGTGAGTTGTAATCGCCCTGTAACCCTGCTGCCATCATCAGTCTGTTAGCGTCCCTTCTGTGTCAGCGCTCCTCCTTCATCCAGACTAACCCTGAACCCTGCAGCAGGCTCACTGAGCTGGACTACAGTCATGTTTCCTGGTGTCCGTATCTTAGCTAACTAGGTCGGGCTGGACCACACAGCGCTTTCTGTGGATAGACAACACAACTGCATTCTAGACAAACCCCCTCTCTGCTGCACCTCCTTTTCCTCTGACTGTCCATTTCTCTAGTCAGGATGTCGTCAGTACCGGACCGTCAAAGTCCCTAAATGTCCTCTCACTAATCTGACTCCTGTGTCCTCAGCGTAATGCTCGACTTGTTCAGTTCATAGATGCAAAATGAAAGAGAAACAAAGTGTTGTAGGATTTTGGAAACTGTGTTTTTTGCTCACTGTGATGTTTCTGTTTCCATATTTGTCCAAAACGCTTCACACAACTCAGAATACACCG
>NW_007581052.1:0-1673 GCF_000690725.1 Stegastes partitus | reverse complement strand
TGTAAAGCCCATGCTAATGTGGACTTCAGGCAAATCACCCAACTGTGAATAAAATTAAATTTAAAAAAAAAAACGCAAGTGAAAGTAGAGAGAAATAAACATCTTCCTCTGTGGCTATAGTTGTTTTGTGCAGCCTCTCTCTTCTGCTGCTGGAGGAGAGGATGTCACAGAGACCTACAAAACAGACTTAGTTGGTGGCTAACTTCACATCTCAGCCCCCATTCCTTTACAAGATGTGGTGGTGAAATCAGTTTTCAGCTCTCAACCTTCAGCATCTTTCCAGAGGAGTCCTCCAGGCTTAGTTTCTGGAACAACAATTATAAATTAGTTGTGACCTGCAAGAAATGGGACACAACCAGTTAAGGAAGAGAGACGCTTCCTCGCAAGCTCACAGAGTAACACAGTAAATATAAAAGTAAGCCGGCAGACCTCAGTAAGAATCCATGAATGTCTCTCGAGATGTTATTTATGGTAATATCGCCCAAGGGCCGTGCAGTCAGATGATGCACTCGTAGGCAAAGCGGCGCCATGTATGTGTCATTCAGGGATGGAGACAGTCCTAACACAGGTTTGTTTGTGTTGAGCAGCGCCGTCTTCACCATGAAACAATCAGAGTTAAAGATTGTGCAGCCACAGGGAAGCATCAGCTGCATGTACAGTTGTCTGCGGTAGCTTTTTTTTCTTTCCAGAGCCTGTGTGTAAATGCTTTATGGACTGTTGGGAGGAATTGCTCTCCTGCTTTGACATATCATCATAACCTCTGGCATGTTTTTAAGCCATTCATCCTTTTATGCGCCCTTGCTTACTTTGATCACTTTGCGAGGTCGCAATACATCACCAGCCATCTCCCCTTTCTGCCAGAGTCACTGTTGTTCTTTCCTCTAACCTCCCCCCCCTGAGATAAATGTGGTAACATTTGTGACCCGTGTCAAACTAAGTGTCTCATATGATGTCGCTTGGATAATAACTTCGCCCCACACTTCTGACTCCTTTGTATTTCCTGCTCCACATACTGCCTCATGTAACCAGCTTTATCCTGCGACCTCAAAAGAGCAACTCGTGTCATTCACCTTTGCAGTTATTATCTTTTCCTCCCCTTTTTATTCACCGTGAGTGGAAACCGTCTGTCATAATATTAACAAGCAGCCAGTCAGTCACTATTCAAGCCTGCCAGTTGCTGGTTTCTGTTTATCAAATGTGACATTGCTGCTCTGTTTGGTCAGAATATGAGAGTTAATTGAAAATCTTTGTGTTTTGGACATTTGATCAATCCCTAAGGAATTTTTTAATTTTGAGAATACAACTGTTAGATTCATTGATAAATGAAGCCAGTTGGAGAGCACCTCATAATTTACTCATCAGTAATACTTAATATTGATTCATATGATGTTGTTTCTTGTTCCCAGAAGGAACAAATTTACTACAGAGGACAAAAGCGTACTAAAGCGGGAAAGGAGTGGAGGAGATGAATTATAGAAGAGAGAAAGCATGTGCTGTTGATCTAAGTACATGCTATGTTTCCGCCACACAGTGAAAGAATGTACGATTGATTCTTCCTCGTCATCAGCAGACCGTTTCCTCTCCAGGATGTAAATGACATGATGCGTGTATGCTCAATGGTGTAGACCAGTTAAATGATTAATTATATGTATTTCCAACAGATGACTTGTTAC
>NW_007581051.1:0-1679 GCF_000690725.1 Stegastes partitus | reverse complement strand
CAGCAGAGACACGTGAAAACACCTTTTAACCCACATTCTTAGTGGAATATCAGCTGTTTTCCACTGTTTAAATTCAACCATTGCCCATCAGAGAGCCCACCTTTATCAGAGTTTTAGGGGTCACAATTCAGTTTTGAGTCAGTAGCGGGATACAGAAGCCCTCTCTCACAGGCCACACTGACCGGAGATGGAGGCTCACAGCAAACAGCCGGTGGGGCTGATGAAGGGTAACCGAAAATATTCTTCGGGAGAAGGGTTGTTGTCAACAGTGAGTTAGAGCAGCCCTCTCTCGCAGGTTTCACCGACTGGAGATCGAAACTTACAGCAACCAGTGGGTGGGGCTCATGAAGTGTAATCGAAAAAATCAGGCATTTAACAAGGGAGACGGCCTGCATTTACCATTTTCATTTTGAAAAATCTGTTTTCTTATGTTCCAAAAGTCTTTCACTATTAACATGAAAAGCCACAAGATTCTCGAAATGTTCCTACAAACTGGTTTTGCGTCCAGCAATGACCGGAGCTGGAGCCTCACTGCCAGGAGTGAGCTGAAACGGAGCCTCGTCACCAGCCACGAGTGGAGCCTCGCAGTGTGGACCAAGTCCAAATGGAGCCTGGCACTCTGCAGCGAGTGGAGGTGGAGCGTCACTGCCAGGTGTGAGCAGAGATGGAGCCTCGCCGCCTTCACCAATTACAAATGCAGCCTCGTACTGTGCTGCAAGTGGACGTGGAGCCTTGCAGCCAGGGCCGAGTGGAGGAGAAAGGCTTCCTCCCTCCCCGTCAGAGACGATTGAGAGGCAGCCCTCCTTTCATGGCCACAATGAAAGGAGAGACACCAAGTTTCAACATTACAGCCGACTTTTATTCATCTAAATGAAAACAAATTTCCACCATATCAAGGCAGAAACTAAGCCATCACCAGATCAGTGTGTCACCTGTGGAGGGAAGCAGAGAGAGTGATGAGACTGCAGTCAGCCCTGAAGTGACCCAAGAACACAGTGGCTGCCACAGGGGCTCCTGATTACACCCAGCAGCCACTCACACGACCAATCAGCACAAACTGGAACCACCATCAACATGACCTCAGGGGACATCACATATGTTTGTGACAAATGTTTGCAGTGCTGTAATGTATTTGTGACCAATAAATGCCCAGGCTGCCATTGATTCCATCTTGTATTGACTGTTTCATTGATACCTTTACAAAGTCGCATCTTCACTATCATGTAAAAACACAAGGTTCTTGAAAGTCACCTACATTACAGAGACATGATCAGACAGGGAAGCCTCTCTCTCTCTCACAGCCAGCAGTGCACTGAGCAGACAACATCCCTGACTCAGATTTCAGGGTGGTACAGGGTGGAATCAGCCATTCTCACTCCAGGTGCCATAATGTTGCTCCAGCTCTGCCCTGATCACGTGTCCATACAAGAGAGACAGTCGGTCTGGAAAGACTTCATTCAGCTGCTGTGAATGCAGGTGACGCTTCAAACTTTTTGCCTCTGGAATTGAACATTCTGCTGGGCCTTTGTTCAGGCAACCGAGACGTGTTGTTGTTCCTGCTCATTCAACCGACTGTTCAACTGCTCAGTTGTAAAACACTTCAGCAGAGACACGTGAAAACACCTTTTAACCCACATTCTTAGTGGAATATCAGCTGTTTTCCACTGTTTAAATTCAAC
>NW_007581050.1:0-1681 GCF_000690725.1 Stegastes partitus | reverse complement strand
AGGTGGGTTCAAACAGGACCAGGACCCAGAACCAGTCAGTGGACCATTGCTCGGTGTTGTGACTGATGTCAGAACTCTTTCATGATTCTGTGGTGCTACCATGAACACATCATCCCGTCATGTGATCACATGAACACATCATCGCGTCATGTGATCACATGAAGGTCATCCAGCAGGTTCTTCATATTGAACAAGGTCTCTGAACTCAGCAGCTCGCCTCCTCTCATTGGCTCCTGAGACACGAGGAGGCGACCTGAGGAACAGAATCCTGAAACTGCTTGACTGGCTGGATGGTTGAAGATGTCTTCAGAGACTCTGTGGCCTCAAACAAACGTTGTGGAGCCTTGTGGAGAGTCAGCGTTGACGTGAATGTGGGGAGGCTTGTGGTGTCTCCGAGCTGGGCCGTAGCCTCGTGGTTCTGGTGGCTGCTGTTGTTCTTGGCAGACGGCTGAAGGCAGAGTTCTTCATCCTGAACATCACAAGGACTTCTGTCTCTCTGTGCTCCTCTCAGTCAGGCGACAGGTTCAGAACACAGTCTGCTTGTGATTTCCTCTTGGCACTTCTTTCTCAGTTTAATTGTATGATTGTTGTTTTGTATTTCAGATTATATTGACTTTACATTAATGCTTTTCTTCCTCTTGCTTCCCGTTGAAAGTGGATTTCACTGTGAATTTACTCACATTCTTCTGCCGTTCTCTTCCCTTGAGCATGTCAGACAGAAGTGAGAAATGCTCAAAAGTAGGTCAAATAGTTTTCCCTCGAGTCTGTCCCAGCGCTGCAGCCTCGGACGCCAATATTTAGTCCGTATTTCCATTCTCAAATGGTAAAAGTGCTTCTGAGGTAGTAAACAGTTTCATCCGGTAATAAATCTGAGTTTGGGGGAATTTGCAAACAGAATTAGCACAGTTCCCAAAGAAGCAACACAACAGCTCCTAAAGTAGATGAATGCGCCATATTGTCAAATCTGTGCGTTGCAGCGGAGGTTTCCATGGTAACTGAAGTGTTTAAAAAGACCACGATGATGCCAGAATCCTGGAATCACAGCACATATGGATTTCTTCATCCAGTCCATCTGCAGAAGCAGTCACAGCTGAACCCGGAGCAGTTTGGGATGACAGCATAATTATTTCACTGCAAATGTTTTCATTTATACATTCCCACACTCGGAATAAGTGAAAGAAGCTGAATAATGTGGCTGCCACCTGTTGAGGTCATGCAGGAGAGCCCAGGTTTAGAAAATAAAACTGTAAATTGTAAAAATGCCTTCATGGCCTAGACTTAGTCAAAGCAGCTGAAGTGAGCGTGAAGCTGCCTGAGTCTGGTGAACCGACTCCAAACCAAACAGTTTGAGCTCAAACGGCTTCTTCCGGCGTTCAGGATCAGATGTTTCCCGCCGCAGGTGTCCAGCCAGCACTATAATGACCCTTTCATGTTGCAAACTCCAACTCCCCGACAGCGCGTAAAGAAGCCCGTAAAAGTGAGGCCGTGCAGCCACAGCTGAACCGCTATCCTCAGACAGTCGGGTCGGTGCGGAACCAGAGTTTGAACAGCTGAAACCTGAAAGTAATCACACGCTTGTTTCCTGTTCCTCTGCTCTCGTCGTTCAGATTCTCTCCATCCGTTTGTTGCTGCTAGAAGTGAGCTTCCAGGACTGATTCTGGTGATTCTGGTGCTGGTCAGA
>NW_007581049.1:1107-1795 GCF_000690725.1 Stegastes partitus | reverse complement strand
ATAGCAATCGAAGTGATGACATCACTGGAAGCTGGGACACTCCTCTGTTTATGTTTGTCTCCTGTTCTCCTGCAGCTACATCCTCTGTCTTTTTATGTTTTGTTCTTTCACTGTTCCATCACTTTTATTGCCCACTATGGCCCATATCTTAAAGCATTATTCATTACTTCTTTCCAGACACTCTTTCATTGTCTTCAGTAGCTGCCTCCTAACCTAGCTGCGAGCCGTTAGTGAGAGCAGCTATTTCCTGATTAATTGAGTTTCTTCTTAGTTTTTGCTGGTTGTGTCTCTGCTTCAGTGATGCGTCTGTCAGTTAGAGTGGATTATTGAAGTTCATTTTACTTTTGGAAAATATTCTGGATACTCCAAATAGCGTTAGCTGCTTAGTGTTAGCCTGGTGCCATGAGAAAAAGAAGTTCCAGCTGCACTAACACCATTTGGAACAATTTTTATGAACTCATCCAATTTCCAAGGTGGTTGCAGTTCTAAAAGGCCTGACCCGGCTCTAACAGTGTGTTCTGAGTGAGTGAGTCTTACCAAACTGCTGGTACTGGTCTGGATTACTTCTTTGATGCTGACAATCTGAGCTTGAGGGTTCACTAAGGATCCGTACTTTGTCCACTCAATTTCTAAATGGAGTGACAACGGGATGCTGCAACTCGGTCCTTCCTGCAAATTCAATTCAATT
>NW_007581049.1:0-997 GCF_000690725.1 Stegastes partitus | reverse complement strand
CTGTTTTCACACATAACCTGTTAAATATTCAGATTGGTTTGGTTCACTGAGGCGAGTGAGACTTGTAGAGCCATCCCTGGAATCATGTGGGGTTTTGTTTTTTTGTTTTTAGGGCTGATGATTCCTAAACAAAAAAACCAATGACCCATATTTTGAAACGTTACATTTTACTACGAGTACCTGTCATTCATTACTACTAGTAATAATAATTCATTTTATTTGTATAGCACTTTTCAAGAACTCAAAGATGCTTCACAGGATAAAAGCAATAAAAGCAACAAATACAAAGGTAGATAATATAGAAATACAGCAAGCAGATAAGAACAACAGTAAATATCGAGATAAAGCCTAGGCCTAGGCGGGAAAAGCAGAGCGGAACAGATGAGTTTGTAATTTAGATTTGAATATTACTGGGTCTGAGGTGTCTCGAATATGTTGTGGGAGAGAGTTCCAGAGGGTGGTGTCCCCCCAGGTTCGGTGCTTGGTCCTTGGAACAATCAAGAGGTTGGAATTTTCAGAGCGGAGGGTACGTGAAAGGGTGTAGGGATGGCGCATGTCTTTGAGGTAAGAGGGGGCCTGATTATGGAGCGCTTTATGGGTGAGTAGAAGGATTTTGAAGTTGATACGGTATGGGATGGGAAGCCAGTGAAAGTTTTGAAGGACAGGGGTGATGTGGTCTCGGGAGCGGGTGTGGGTGAGGAGGCGGGCGGCAGAGTTTTGGATGTATTGGAGTCTATTGAGGAGGTTGGAGGTGGTACCGAAGAGGATGTTATTGCAGTAATCAATGCGTGATGTAATGAAGGCGTGGATGAGGGTTTCTGCTGCGGGGAGGGAGAGAGGAGGCGGGTGATGTTTTTTAGGTGATGGAAAGCTGTTTTAGTAACAGAATTTATGTGTTTGGTGAAGGTGAGTTTGGTGTCTAAAATGACCCCTAGGTTACGGCAGTGGGGCACTAGGCTTGTTAAAACAGTAAGGATTACTATTACTGAATATGTGC
>NW_007581048.1:0-1696 GCF_000690725.1 Stegastes partitus | reverse complement strand
GTTGAATTTAAACAGTGGAAAACAGCTGATATTCCACTAAGAATGTGGGTTAAAAGGTGTTTTCACGTGTCTCTGCTGAAGTGTTTTACAACTGAGCAGTTGAACAGTCGGTTGAATGAGCAGGAACAACAACACGTCTCGGTTGCCTGAACAAAGGCCCAGCAGAATGTTCAATTCCAGAGGCAAAAAGTTTGAAGCGTCACCTGCATTCACAGCAGCTGAATGAAGTCTTTCCAGACCGACTGTCTCTCTTGTATGGACACGTGATCAGGGCAGAGCTGGAGCAACATTATGGCACCTGGAGTGAGAATGGCTGATTCCACCCTGTACCACCCTGAAATCTGAGTCAGGGATGTTGTCTGCTCAGTGCACTGCTGGCTGTGAGAGAGAGAGAGGCTTCCCTGTCTGATCATGTCTCTGTAATGTAGGTGACTTTCAAGAACCTTGTGTTTTTACATGATAGTGAAGATGCGACTTTGTAAAGGTATCAATGAAACAGTCAATACAAGATGGAATCAATGGCAGCCTGGGCATTTATTGGTCACAAATACATTACAGCACTGCAAACATTTGTCACAAACATATGTGATGTCCCCTGAGGTCATGTTGATGGTGGTTCCAGTTTGTGCTGATTGGTCGTGTGAGTGGCTGCTGGGTGTAATCAGGAGCCCCTGTGGCAGCCACTGTGTTCTTGGGTCACTTCAGGGCTGACTGCAGTCTCATCACTCTCTCTGCTTCCCTCCACAGGTGACACACTGATCTGGTGATGGCTTAGTTTCTGCCTTGATATGGTGGAAATTTGTTTTCATTTAGATGAATAAAAGTCGGCTGTAATGTTGAAACTTGGTGTCTCTCCTTTCATTGTGGCCATGAAAGGAGGGCTGCCTCTCAATCGTCTCTGACGGGGAGGGAGGAAGCCTTTCTCCTCCACTCGGCCCTGGCTGCAAGGCTCCACGTCCACTTGCAGCACAGTACGAGGCTGCATTTGTAATTGGTGAAGGCGGCGAGGCTCCATCTCTGCTCACACCTGGCAGTGACGCTCCACCTCCACTCGCTGCAGAGTGCCAGGCTCCATTTGGACTTGGTCCACACTGCGAGGCTCCACTCGTGGCTGGTGACGAGGCTCCGTTTCAGCTCACTCCTGGCAGTGAGGCTCCAGCTCCGGTCATTGCTGGACGCAAAACCAGTTTGTAGGAACATTTCGAGAATCTTGTGGCTTTTCATGTTAATAGTGAAAGACTTTTGGAACATAAGAAAACAGATTTTTCAAAATGAAAATGGTAAATGCAGGCCGTCTCCCTTGTTAAATGCCTGATTTTTTCGATTACACTTCATGAGCCCCACCCACTGGTTGCTGTAAGTTTCGATCTCCAGTCGGTGAAACCTGCGAGAGAGGGCTGCTCTAACTCACTGTTGACAACAACCCTTCTCCCGAAGAATATTTTCGGTTACCCTTCATCAGCCCCACCGGCTGTTTGCTGTGAGCCTCCATCTCCGGTCAGTGTGGCCTGTGAGAGAGGGCTTCTGTATCCCGCTACTGACTCAAAACTGAATTGTGACCCCTAAAACTCTGATAAAGGTGGGCTCTCTGATGGGCAATGGTTGAATTTAAACAGTGGAAAACAGCTGATATTCCACTAAGAATGTGGGTTAAAAGGTGTTTTCACGTGTCTCTGCTGAAGTGTTTTACAACTGA
>NW_007581047.1:0-1703 GCF_000690725.1 Stegastes partitus | reverse complement strand
GCGTCATTAAAGTGCACATGGTGTAAACGGTCAACACCAACAACCTGATCTGAAGTAGCAAAAGTTGAAATAAAAGCCCTACACAATTAAGAGTTAAGTGTAACAGAAGTGCATATTACAGAATTCAGCAAAAAAGGTAATATTACATTTATTTCATTCTTATTTTTCTTCACTGTGCACTCATTTTTCACTGCAATATAAAGTCCTCTTTGAAAACAGCAGAACCATGAACAGGAGAGAACTGTTTTTGTGTAGTACGACACAGTTAAAATAACAGAAATATATATTTTTTAATTTTTTTTAAATTTTAATGTAATAGAAACGCTGAAATCAACATTTTTTGAAAAGTCCAAAAAAGCATCCAGAAGTGTTGACTGTACATTCTATAGACACTTAACTGTTTTAATATTTACAACATCTACAAACTCTGAAGCACAGTTTTGATCTTTTGTGTTTCTATTTTGACGTTTTGGTGTCTTATTTTAGTTGTTTTGTGTGTTTCTCTTGTTTTTGTTGTTTTGTGTGTCATTTATGTTGTTGTGTCTCTTTTCAGTTTTTTTTTTGTGTAGCACTTGTGATGTTTTGTATATGTTTTCTTGTTTTGTGCCTCTTTGGGACAATTTCTGATTCTTTCTGTCATTTTGATTTTGGGGTCGTTTTGTCTCTACATACTATGGACTATCTAACTATTTCCATTTTCCACAGCCTCCAAAAACCTTTTTACTCTGCTCTGCACATCAACTGTAGAAAGATGTTTCACCATGCTGATTGTATCTTCCAACAACTTACTAATTTGTTTTTTAAGCCATGCAGAAAACAGTCCACCACAACCATCACAACTAAAAACAAACTATAACCACTGGCAAAACCAACAATGGGAATCGCTTACTGTCTTTTACTTGCCTGAAAAAGAGCAAAATGTACAAACATGTAAGTAACTGATGAGGAATAAATGATTACCATATCATTAAATGATGATGTTAAAGCTGGGTTAATAATGGACAAGGCTCTAATCTAAATGAACTGGTGAAGAATCATGACTGTAATTTCAATGGACATGTATACAATCCCCGGTCAAATCTAGAAGTAAGACCCCCTAAATAGGTTTTACAACTACCACGCTTTACAGCATCTTAAGTCATTGCAACAACAGGATTGGCTGGATCTTTACTGATTCGGCTGTTGCAAAGCAGATGACTGATTGATTATTCACTGCTTTTTTTCCACCTTACACAGCCTCAGGGACGAGCCCTTACCCCACACCTTGAACGCTGGATAAAGGGGCTCGTTGAATGTGGTGAAGAAGGTGTGCAGGTGAGCCAGCGAGCCTCCAGAGGAAACTCTGTAGAAGGACAGGATGCCGTCCTCCCAGTCCAGATACACCGCCACCCTCTGAGAGCCGGCCGGAGGCACCTGAATGACGATGCTCTCGTAGTCAGGATACGCTCGGTAGCCGCGAACAGAGCAGTGCAGACCCCACGAGAGCTTGTTGTATCCTATCACACAGTCATTGCACGGCCCCTTGCGACCGATGCCCCTGTAGGTCACTCCGATGCCGGCCCAGTTTCCCATCCACTCCACCTCCCAGTAACAGCGACTGGTCAGGCCCTCCTGGAACAGGACTATGCTCCAGTAGTCGAACCTGTCGGGGTGATCGGGATAAGACTGCTCCTTGCTGCTCCAGCTGACGGTCCGTCTGTCTT
>NW_007581046.1:0-1705 GCF_000690725.1 Stegastes partitus | reverse complement strand
ACTTTCTTAATTTAAAAACTATCACTTTGAACAATCTAAAGATGCAGTGTAATAGAAAGTTGGTAATTACCTGACACACAGTTTAGGTAGATGATTAGGAAGAAAAGAACTGCCATTTTCTTTTTTAATTCCATTTCTGGTGTCTGGATAGATGTTATCATTCAGTCAAAATCCACACGGTAGCCGTCACCAAAGTCCTGTATTCCCAATATCAGTGTAGAAACATCTTCCCTCCACATCAGCGCCATATAGCTGTACGGAATTACATTAAGCTGCTGATAAATGTCAACAGTGGGAAGGCACCTGTTCTCTGACTGACACTGTGTGGTCTGTTCATCTGTGGAAGAAATAAAAAGAGGCAGCTTGTATTTCTCAAATGACTTTACTTACATAGTTCTCCCCAAAAACCTGCCCCTCTCTCTCTCTCTCTCTCTCTCACTCTCCGTCAACTCCCCTCCCCGTCACATGATGCATTTCCTGCTGAGTCCACGTCAGTGACGCTGCTGCTCGCTCTCTCTCTCTCTCTCTCTCTCTCTCTCTCTCTCGCTCTCTCGCTACTCTTGACCATTTTCCTTCCCCTTTTGGTTTTTCTTTTCCCCTTTCCACACTCTGAGCTTCACAGCCTACAGTAAACTGCCACTGAGAACAATGCAATGTTGGACTATGCACTGCTCAGAGACAAGAAAAAGGGAAGCTTGGAGGAATTTCCTTTTCACTTTTCTTTTAATTGTAGGCAGGGGTTACAAAAAAATATACATTCCGTTGCCTCTTAAAAGCATTAGTATTTTGATAGTTTGCATAATGAAAAATGTGCAACAACAAGTTTGTGTGTTGACCTTTTTGGCTACGTTACATCTATCTACCCTTTCCTGTGATAGTCTGGTAAACCTCAGTTGCAGCTGACTTAGTTGCAGCTGCTTTTTGCAAAGAGCTGTGTCAGAAGTGAGACAACTCAAAATACACATTAATTATAGCAGTCATTTGGATGAATATATTTATTTGTTAGATCATGAGTTTTTATAGGGCACAAAGATAGTATTTCATCATAACTCTATATAATGTTGCATTAATATGTAGGTTGTGATATATGATGATTAAAAAATATTTTTTATGTTGTGTTTTAAAGTGTCTTAAATGTAAGTTAGAATCTCATATGTAATTAACGTAAGGGAGTCATGACCTTTCCAAACCATCAGCTGAGTCATAAAAGTTCTCTTTATCTACAGTCAACGCAAACCACATTGAAAGTCATATTGTATCTTTACACCTCATCTTCCACACAAAGTCAACTGGCCAACAAATTAAATGTTATCAGTTTTCTGCATATTTCATAAGAAAGTGCGTGATATAATGGCTAACGTGGGTGGATGAGGTAGATATGTGTTTCTTTTTTGTAATAGCTGGAAGTAGTTGGCAGATTACTTAAAAATTATCCCACTTGTCAGAAACTAAGTCATTGGTTCAAAAAGCATTCTCAAATGTACTTACTGCCTTTCAGTGCTCCCATTACTTGGCTGGAAAGTGTCACATATATTCCTGGCTTTTCTTCTTCTTCTGGATGCTGCTCTTACAATATATCTGCAATGAGAGAATAGATTTACAGCACAAGTACCCTTAAACTAAAGGGATGGCTTTTGTTGGACTGACCCAACTTGTTTCATTTGTTTACACTCAGCTCCAACCTTTACCAAGGTTTTTTTCATGA
>NW_007581045.1:1543-2261 GCF_000690725.1 Stegastes partitus | reverse complement strand
GAGAGAACCCACGCTGCACGTGGAGAACATGCAAACTCCACGCAGAAAGATCCCGGTGGTCCCACCGGGACGCGAACCGACCAACGACCTTCTTGCTGCGAGGCAACAGTGCTAACCACCGCTCCACCTTGTAGCCTTAAATTAAAGATGATCATCTTATTTCTCACTTTTTAGTATTTTAAATTTTAACATAATGAGAAATAAATGTCGCCTTTTATCACAAGTCAAATGATGTTGGCAAACAGTCTTTATTGGTTTTCAGTGAACGTTCTAATCTTTATAATCCCTCCTAATATGGAACTTGCTGTCTGCTCACACAGAGGCACATAGTGTTCTTTTTAAGTTGTTTTCACTCTGCATGTTCCAAAATTTGATAACTAGTTTAGTGTGATATAAAGTGCATTTTGTTCTCTCATTCAAGGCTATTTAGAGATGTTCTGATCTGATCTCAAAGATTGGGATCGTGGCCGGTTAAGGCATTTTTTTAACTGATCTGTGTCAGCATGAAGTCCTTTGTTTATGTCTGCTGTCACACGTGTCATAAAGAGAAAATATCATTTGTGGCAGGCCTATAGGGACCCAATGACTCTCTTGATTGATAATAAGCAGCAATCATCGATGATTTATTTGATTGTAAAGACTGAGCACATAGACATTTGTTCTGTGTTGATATACCTGTTTTAGTGAGCAAACACATGCCAAGAAAATGTAGGAACAC
>NW_007581045.1:0-988 GCF_000690725.1 Stegastes partitus | reverse complement strand
TTTGTTGTTTCAGATGCAGGTTTTTCCAAAACAGTGAATGATATTTAACATTTATGTACCAAATTATCATTCACATGTTCACACAAAGGAATAACAAGGTGCTTTCAGGATTCCATCCATTATCTATACACCGCTTAATCCTCACTAGGGTCGTGAGGGAACTGGAGCCTATCCCAGCTGACTCAGGGTAAAGGCAGGGGACACCCTGGACAGGTCACCAGTCTATCACAGAGCTACACTTAGAGAGAGACAACCAGGCACACTCACATTCAGAATCACCAGTTAACCTCAGAATGTTTTTGGACTTGTGAGAATCCACGCTGCACGGGGAGAACATGCAAACTCCATGCAGAAAGATCCCGGTGCCCCCATGGGGACGCAAACCGACCGATCGGCTTCTTGCTGTGAGGCAACAGTGCTACCAACTGCACCACCTTGCAGCCCCCTACAGAATGGGGGAAGGACCTGTGGAAAAGGGTCATGAGAAGGATTTGAACTCATGACCTCCATGTCAGGGACTAGGTCTTGTCCTGTCATATGTGTGTGACACGTTTACAGTTTGTGGACAAGTTTGATAGAAATGGATGTTGTTAATGCAGTGCTTGCTTTTAAGTTTGTGCAAATGCTTTTGGCCTGTTTGCATCTACATTCAGAAATGTTCTATTCCTGTATGTGGAGGAGCAGAGGAGAAGGATCACTTGCGACCCACGTGCCATTATTGTTGAAGTAACAGAAGGTACGTCGTGCCATTTGTTGTTGTGCTTTTTCCAGGATTCTGATTGGTTAGCATGGCTTTATGCTTCTTGTTACACTGCCCCCTATAGGTCTGTAATGCTCATAGCAGCTCTTAACGATGTGTTTATGCGGGTTTGTGTAAATTAAGATTTTTTTTTAAAACGATCTGGTGTGAACAATGTTATTTTTGAAACCATAAATCTATGTTTGTAAATTCTTGGCTATGTGTAAACATGGCCTAAGTGTCACAGAA
>NW_007581044.1:0-1714 GCF_000690725.1 Stegastes partitus | reverse complement strand
GGAAGTAGACTAAATATTAACAAGAAGAAGCAGAGTAAACTACAACAGGAAGCATGAATTGAAATAGTTTCACTGCTCCAGTCCAGCAGGTTTCTGTTACTTTCTGTTAATCGATGTGTTTTTTTGAAATTATCGTGAAACTTTAAGCGTCAAACTGAACCTGTTTAAAAACAAACTATGATTAAACATAAATATATTCTAAAATTCCTCCATCTGATGATCCGTTTACTCCGTTGGTGTTGTCAGGAGCCACAGATCAACAGAACCGTGTCGTCGGCGTACCTGTGAAGCTCAGGTGAGTGATGATGTCATGTGTTGTGTATTCCTACCTGCAGGTGGAGGCCCTCGGCGTGCTGTCCGGTGTTCGGGTCAGAGCCAGGTCACACTGGTCCAGCAGTTCCAGTAGCTCCTCCTCCGTGGGCCCGCCCAGCGCTGCAACAGCCAATCAGAGCAGTCAGTCAGTCAGCGACCAATCACAGAGCAGCCTGAGTTAAGCGTTAGGAGCTCGTGTCTGACCTCTGATGTCCACCTTCCCAGCGATCTCCATGGCGGTGGTCAGGTCCCACATCTGGATGCTGCCGTTGCTGTGGCCGCTGAACAGGTAGCGGCGAGGACGAGAGCCGATGCGACTCGAACCTTCACACTCGTGGACCATGAAGGCCGTGATGGACGTCCCGTCCACCGAGCGCACCTCGCACACCCTGAACACACCCCGATTGATTCATACATTAGTGAGGACACTCGGTCTGATATCATCCATCACAACTAAACACATAAACTTAACCGAACCCTGAGATCCAGTCTCACAGCGTCTCTGCAGATAGAATGATCAACCAAACAATCTGTAATTAAAATAATCGTCCCTGAAGCTCTGATGTAAACACTGTCCAACGTTCTCATTAGCAGCAGAAATGGACGGAGGGTGAAGTTAATTAGAAAGAACTTCTCGTCCACATATTACTCATGTAAAGGCGGAAAAAATGGGCTGAAGAGACAAACTTTTATAACATTATTGTTGTTGTTATAATAATAAATCTAAGGATATAATTTACTATTTCAGACCTTGTGTATTAAAGGCTTGTTGGTATCTTCTAAGGAGGAACCTGAAACCTTCTCAGACCTGCAGAAACTCTATTTAAGGCCAGAAGACCTCCTGACAGAAGATGCTGAGAAGTGCTTTAATGAGTAAAACATGGTAAACGTGTTTGCGACCTCTTTCCGTTGGACGACAGCCTGACGTAGAGTTTATCGGTGTCTGGTACGACTCTCTGGATGAACACCTGCTGGTCGTCTCTTTCTCCATACGGACCTGAAACCACAAACAAACACCTGAGATCAACCAAAACGATCTGAAATCCGACAAACGTACTCAGAGCGCCACGGTGACCTCTGCTGGACATCAGCAGAACTACAACAGTAACAGCAAATGCATCTGGTGCTGTGAGCTCTGTGATTGGTCGGTGTCGTTACCGATCTCGGTCCCGGCGCTGCAGCCTCCGTGTCCGTCCACGTCGTCCAGGCTGAGGATCTTAAAGGAGGTGAGCGGCGTCGATCCAGGCTGAGTGGAGATCATCCCTCTGAACCGGGTCACCGTCCAGGTCCGGACGTGGTTGTTGTCGGCGCAAACTAATGGAAAGAAACCAGGAAGTCACAAAAACTGAAGGAAACGAACGAGAAAATCACAGCAAGAAGCAGAAACTGCAACAACACGAAG
>NW_007581043.1:6097-6884 GCF_000690725.1 Stegastes partitus | reverse complement strand
GTGCGGCAGTTGTTGGTGCTTCTGTGGGTGGTGCCGCTGTGGTTGGTGCAGGAGTGGTTGGTGCAGTGGTGATTGGAGCAGCAGTAGTTGGTGCAGCTGTTGTTGGAGCAGCAGTTGTTGGTGCAGCTGTGGTTGGTGCAGCTGTTGTGGGTGTAGTTGTTGTCGGTGCAGCAGTGTTTGGTGCAGGAGTGGTTGGAGCAGCAGTGGTTGGTGCAGCTGTTGTTGGTGTAGCTGTTGCTGGAGCAGCAGTTGTTGGTGCAGCTGTTGTTGGAGCAGTTGTTGGTGCAGTTGTGGTTGGTGCAGCTGTTGTTGGAGCAGCTGTGATTGGTGCAGCTGTTGTTGGTGCAGCTGTGGTTGGAGGAGCAGTGGTTGGTGAAGCTGTCGTTGGTACAGCAGTTGTCGGTGCAGCAGTTGTTGGTGCCGCTGTGGTTGGTGCAGTAGTGGTTGGTGCAGCGGTGATTGGAGCTGCAGTGGTTGGTGTAGCTGTTGTTGGTGCAGCTGTTGTTGGTGCAGCAGTTGTTGGTGCAGCTGTTGTTTGAGCAGCAGTTGTTGGTGCAGCAGTGGTTGGTGCAGCTGTGGTTGGTGCAGTCGTCGTTGGTGAAGCAGTGGTTTGTGCAGCAGTGGTTGGTGCAGTTGTGGTTGGTCCAGCTGTTGTTCGAGCAGCAGTGGTTGGTGCAGCAGTGGTTGGTGAAGCTGTCGTTGGTGCAGCAGTTGACGGTGCGGCAGTGGTTGGTGCAGCTGTTGTTGGAGCTGCTGTGGTTGGCGCAGTTGTTGTCGGTGCAGCAGT
>NW_007581043.1:3282-3491 GCF_000690725.1 Stegastes partitus | reverse complement strand
GTTGGTGCAGCAGTGGTTGGTGCAGCTGTGGTTGGTGCAGCTGTGGTTGGTGGAGTTGTGGTTGGTGCAGCTGTTGTTGGTGCAGCAGTGGTTGGAGCAGCAGTGGTTGGAGGAGCAGTGGTTGGTGCCACTGTGGTTGGTGCAGCAGTGGTTGGAGCAGCAGTTGTTGATGCCGCTGTTGTTGGAGCAGCAGTTGTTGGTGCAGCTGT
>NW_007581043.1:0-730 GCF_000690725.1 Stegastes partitus | reverse complement strand
TGTTGTCGGTGCAGCAGTGGTTGGAGCAGCAGTTGTTGGTGCAGCAGTTGTTGTTGCCGCTGTTGTTGGAGCAGCAGTTGTTGGCGCAGCTGTTGTTGGTGCAGCTGTTGTCGGTGCAGCTGTACTTGGTGAAGCAGTTGTTGGTGCGGCAGTGGTTGGTGCCGCTGTGGTTGGTGCAGCAGTGGTCGGTGCAGCTGTGGTTGGTGCAGCTGTTGTTGGAGCAGCTGTGGTTGGTGCAGCTGTTGTTGGTGCTCTAGTGGTTGAGGGAGCAGTGGTTGGAGCAGCAGTGGTTTGTGTAGTAGTCGTTGGTACAGCAGTTGTTGGAGCAGCGGTGGATGGAGCAGCTGTTGTTGGTGCAGCTGTTGTTGGAGCAGCTGTTGTTGGTGCACCTGTGGTTGGTACAGTTGTTGTCGGTGCAGCAGTGGTTGTTGAAGCAGTCATTGTCGGTGTAGCAGTGGTTGGAGCAGCAGTGGTTGATGCAGAACTTGTTGGAGCAGCAGTAGTTGGAGCAACAGTAGTTGTTGAAGCAGCTGTTGTTGGAGCAGCAGTAGTTGTAGCAGCAGTGGTTGTTGAAGCAGCAGGAGTGCAGGTTGGTCCACTTGTAATGGTTCCAACTTGTTCTATGAATGGCAGTGTTCCCTGAGTCCTGGCAGCCTCACAGAGGTTTGCAGATGTGCAGCCAAACGCTGGAGATGGGAGGTTGCCATTTGTCACTGTGGATGATAAATGT
>NW_007581042.1:0-1729 GCF_000690725.1 Stegastes partitus | reverse complement strand
TGATTAATTGTTGTGATGTTAAGTTTAGATTTGCTTCCTTTTCTGGATGGAACCACACATCATGAGTCAGAGTTTCAGGTGTGAGGATTCTTGGAGTTTGTTCCACTTGGTGCCTCTGATCAATGCTGTGCTGTCGGCTGTGCTGTTGAAGATCTCCCGCCTGTTAAAGCAGCAGCAGCAGCAGGCTGAAGGTTCACATTGTTCAGATGCAGGACTTTAACTCAAGTATATTCACAGTGTTCTCCATGAACCCAGACACAGCTTCACTGGCACATGGTGATGTATTTACAATCCAGGAGAGAGAATGTGACGTGAACAAACTCATTTTAGGGGAACATTATATCTGCTCAGTGAAGCTGTGTTCACAAGAACGTGTCCCATAAAAACACTCTCTGACTTTCCTTCCTTTTCATTGACTGATCTGCTGCTTTTACTTTCTCTCAGCCTGTCATCACATCATGTGGAGGGATAAATGTGTGTCACTTGTTGTGTTTGTGTTGCAGTCTGAGCCACAACCACATCACAGATGCTTCCACAGATGTGTTGCTGCAGCTGCTCTCCGTGGACTCGTCCATCGACGCCGTGCGGTGAGCAAACCTTCATCAGTCAGTTCAGAGAAGCTCAGAGGCTCGCAGAGAAACCAGCCGACGGACGAGCTGAACTGATGCTGCTCTTCCTCGACCGTGACATCTGCTCTCTGCTTTGCTGCTTTTCAGACTCTTCAGCAACAACATCGTGGACACGACACCCTTTAAGAAACACAAGCAGGTTGAGGTGTGGTGAACCAGTCAGGTGGTCATCAGGGAGGAGCTGCTGGATGATCAGATGAAAACATTGGTCGGAGTGCAGCCGCTCAGACTGATCATCAGGAGTGTGTGAGAGCAGGACGGTCCTTTAAACAGGCTTTGATTTTTACCACCTTAGAGTGTCTTTGTTTTTATAGAATGAAGGAGACCACACTTTATGGAGGCAAAGAGCAGCCAGCAGTGTTTTCTAAAGCTTCACGATGCGTCTGTTGTTTCACAGGATTGGTTTGTGGAGCTCATATTTATGTTTGGTACCATGTAATGATCATCCGGACGTCTCTGCATCTGAAATGATTCTTATTGTGACAAAACAAAGAGACCATAGCTGTTGCTGCTGCCACCAGGCTGAACTTCTGTTCTTCTGCTTCAGTGATAACTGTATTTATTCCTGTTTGTGCGTTTCAGTCGAGGCACATTAAAATGACACTGATGACAGCAGCACTTCGTTCAGGAGGAAACTGTTTGGTACCTTCACACACCTGCAAGAAATCATCATCAGACTGTGAAGATGTGTTTGATTTGAAATGAAGCAGCACCACAGATAATGTGTCTTCCTGTGCTGCTTCTCTCCTCTTTATATTTGACAATGTTGTGATTTCTGTCATGAAGCATCTCTGACAGCTCGCTGCAGTTCTTCAGTGTCTTCTTCATGTGATCCAGAGGGACTGAGATCAGGACGTGGAAGCTCATCATGTTCCTGTTTCCTCTGAATTCATAAAAACATCAAAGTCACAAGTTCATCACATCACATGTTGTCATGGCAGCCATGGAAGGAATCAACATACGTTTTATTTTTGTACAATATTTAACTGATGAGCAGCTGGTGGAACAATAAAAATAATGAGAGCAAGTGTGAGAAACTCGTTGGCGCTAATTAGCCAAAACTAGCTGAAGCTACGGAAACCAGACTTTATTCACATTTA
>NW_007581041.1:0-1736 GCF_000690725.1 Stegastes partitus | reverse complement strand
ATCATTCATAAAAGAAGAAGAGATCCTCTATGAAGTTCTTTCAGGACACTATAGATACACTCCGAGAAGCTCTTTTATTGTCGGCTGAATGACTGACTACCTGCGCATTAAATCAGCAGCAGAAGCATTAAACTAGGAATTTCCTGAGCTTGGCGACGAGGTAATGTAACACCGGCGGCCACCATCGAGGGGGAATAAAGATACAGCCGGAAGATACTGATACTGGGTGAACATTTCATTATAATCCTCTGCATTGTAATGGGCTACGCTTTAGTTGTGAGATAAAAGCACACGGCTGCACACAGATACAGCTTTAATAGCTTTTAATTTCTTCCCGAAGTCGACATTTTTTATTTTTTTTTCCTTTTCCTTTCCAGAGGACAGCGTGCTATTTTTTCATCAAGGTCACTCCTAAACCTTCATTACTCGAGCTATAAACGGTAACTGTGTTGCATCTAAATCTGGCCTCCCTTCCTTGAAACAGTAGCTTTAATGATAATACGAAGGAAAGGAAAAGGACCGAGAAGCTTTGCTCAAAGGAGGAATTAAAACAATTCTGAATAGCGCGGAGGAGCCTCAACAAAGCTGCCCCCTCTTCAGCGCTCATTTGAAGTCAGCAGATAACGTTCCTCAGACGTCTCCCTCCTACACGAGGGAGGGAACGAAGCAGCGGGCCGCCTGTTGGATCCTGGCTGCAAGGGCCTCTGTTAACAAGGGGAACAAACTTCAACTTCATCTCCCACAGGGGCTCAAAGGAAGCCTGCACATCAAACACCCAGTCTCATTTGGATGAGGAGACGCAGCGAGGGGAGATATTGGTCGCCGTGGGGGGTGGCGGAGGCGGCGGCTGGGAACGAGAAGGAACAAAAAAAAAAAAAACAGTCACGTGGTCGCCTGGCGGTCCTCTACAGGTGATTACTTAGACAAACAACAGGAGCGGCGGGCCACACACAATGTGTTTTAGTCTGCCGAACACAGCTGGGAAGTCAAACACCGCGTGGAAAGATAGCGCGGTAAGCCTTCAGGTAATATTTCTCGTCTAATCTCTCCGTTTGCAGAGGCTCCCATGACACTTAGCGCTGACAGCACCTTAATCCCGACTACGAGAGAAAGTTTGGGAAGAAATCTCGCCGCCATTGTTGAAGTTTTCTCTCTCTTAACCTCTAAAAAGCACGCGTGCACTTCAGCGACTCCTCTCGACATGCGTTTTTTTGAGGCTCGGCCAACATGCGAGGAGCTTCACCAGACTCTTCCAGCGGAGAGCTTTTTGGCAGGTACAACCCCTCCGCTCGCTTAATCTGCTTTATTTCAGACTCTCCCAGCAGAGGTCCAACTCTCAGCTGATTTGACAGCAGAGCAGATGGGAGGAGGCAGGGACGTGTGCGGGTAAATTCGGAGCGTACGGACTAATACGTGGAGTGATCGCACAATAAATGCGCCGTGGCAGAAAACAGCGTCGCAACTCTCGTCTTGTTAAATCTTTGCTGAACTTCTGACGCTGCCTGGCGGTGATGTAATGTTTCGCCACGGCGCTGCGTTACATCATGAGCACATAATATTAATCTTCTCTGTTGAAGATCCTGGTCGTACCTTTCTTCTTCTCTGCTTTTGGGGCACATTGCTACAGTTAATTAGCTCAAAATTAGCAATCAGATTCAATCCAGTTTCATTTATGTCGCACCGATTCACAACTTCAGTCATCTCAGTGATGTGAGGACAATATAAAATGATATTAT
>NW_007581040.1:0-1737 GCF_000690725.1 Stegastes partitus | reverse complement strand
AAAAAAAAGTGGAGTGCTGTAATTCTTCCCCTTCACCTTGCAACAATGGCAACTCTTACTGGAGCAGGTCATTTTTTAGACCAAGTAGGCGGGGTTTTAGTGGCTTACCATCATCAAGGCCCATCACCACTTTTTGGATGAATGTAAAAGTGTTTGTGAGTTTGCTGGGGTAGTCCAAATGCAGTACATACATCAATCCAAATACCAGTGCAAATGCATCTGAGAATCTGGGGATACTCATCATCATCATGTTGTCTTCCACCACAATGGAAAAGCTGTCAGGAGTGAAGGGGACCATTTCTGAGGTGCTCTCAGTGACCATCATCACAAGGGCAACAGGAGTGTCAGTGATGTCTGGCTCGTCTGTCTCCTCGGCCTGAAATATGCATTAAAAAAAAGGTTCACATGTTTACTTTACAAGGAAAAGTGCCATGCATCACTCCCTGTGGAAAGAATCTGTAAGCACGGTGCTGATGAAACAAGGCACAGACAGGTCATGTGGAATTATCATTGGGTACTTCAGATACTATAAACAGGGAAATGAACAGAAGAAGGTCTACTCTGAGGACAATAATGGAGACACGCTGTAACCAGCTTGCCACAAAAAATGATGATTAGATGAACCTCATTTGCCCTATGAAAAACATGAAGTGTAAAATCTGATTTGACAGCTTTACATTAAGGCAACCGCCTGTAAGGTCTTTAAAAAATTTCCTTTTGTGTTGCTTATCAAATGATGCTTGGCAAAACCATTAAAAGATGATGATCAATGATAATGTTAGGACTATGACATAACTGTGTATTGTTAAGGGGAGCATTCACATTTTTATTATAGATTTAGTTCATCCAGCAAGTCTATTAATATGGATTACTTACATCCCAAGTTTTGTAGAACTCTGGGTCATCTTCACACAGGTAAGCTGAGAGGGCCCAAAGGGCTGTTGTGCGTTTGATGTAGATATCCTGTGTTTGCTGGATGGACAAAACAAATTTACACTAAGTGCAGATCCTGATCCATTGGATTTCTGTATGTTATACTGTACTTAGTGAAAGAAGAGCCAGAATGTCCACTATTATGTAGGATTGGCCTTTTCAAAGCTGTGAAAGAAATTAACTTAAATCTTTAACTTAAATGAACTTAACTTGTGGTGACAAATTTGCATTTTGCAAATTAGTCACCACAATCACCACAATTTCAGTCTTCGCTATCCGTTGCAGATCTTGAACTAGACCAATTTGATATATAACTTACCTGATCATACAGCTTTAAGATGTTGCGCAGTGCTTCAGATGTCTTGCCAGTGCGTCCTGCTTTCTGTCTGTAGATCACCAGAAGTTGTGGTATGTGCCGGTCAAGCTCTGAATAGAACTGGTTCTGAAGGTTTACGTTTGTGATTCGATGGAATTCAGCACAAACCTTGGAGAGAGAGAAAAAACAAACAAACGAACAAACAAACAAAAACAACATTAAACCATAAGTTTAAGTTTAAGAGTATGAAGACTAACACTAAATATGAAATTAGAAATTTTGATGATTTTTCCAGTCTTTTTCAAACAACAGTGCTACCTTAAATATGATAATTATCCTAAATGTAATGTTGTTATGGTTACAGAACAATGGCAAATACTTGGGGGTCCTCATGAAAAAAAAAAGAGGGCGGGGGGGCAAAAACTACAAAGACTGACAGATTGTTTTACCTGAGCTTCCATCTGAAGGGCTGGCCATCTCTCCAGGAT
>NW_007581039.1:0-1741 GCF_000690725.1 Stegastes partitus | reverse complement strand
TTAAGCGGTGTATAGATAATGGATGGATGGATGGATGGATATTTCAGATGTTTAAGGATCACTGTTTTTGCAGAGAGAATAAAAAACTCCAATAGCCATAACTACATAACACACATATGATGATGTACCACCAGCCAGCATCATGCTACATATAGTCACATTCCACAAAGTTTACAACTATTCTCTGCATATACATCCATAGCGGGTTCACTTTGAAGTTGTTTTTCCTCCTATGAGAGAGCACCAACAATACCTAAGTCTTTGTTATTTTTAAACACCAGCACATATGAAGTCACATTTAAATTTGAATTACACAGTTAGGCCCGAGCACTGCTTTCCCTCCTCCTTCAGATCAAAAGGAAAGCCAATAAAACACTTTGCTGGCAGGCATCAGCTTTGATGTTGCTCCTCTACATGCTCATTTGAGCTCAGGGGCATAAAGTCAGGAGTGGACTGCACCTCGACTGGCATCAAATTGTATTGTATTTCTCAAACCGCAGAGATACTGATTGGCACCGGGTGCTTTTTAGGAGAAGAAATCTTTCTGTTTTTGAAATTTGTCTTTTTTTTTTCTCCTCTTGAAATTCGAGCATAACACAGTGGAGAGATTCTCCAACCAAGTGTGTGTTATTTTGATATGTTTTTTTTTGTTAAGATGCATGTACGAATGAATTGGTGGAGTGATGCACTGTAATCAAGGAAGCCTTTGTCTGTTCAGCATCGTTACAGAGAGCAGAGTTCTCAGTGATTGTGAAAACCATGTAATTACACAGCTTTGAAATTCACAGGATTATAACTGGGATTTTGCATTGTCTGGTTCAACACAAACAAGGCTGGACCACCGAGGAGGCTTTTTCTCTCCGACTGTCTCAAATGCGTACACAAGAACAGGATAAAAACGTTATCATCATCATCACGGCCTCTAAGGGTCTACCTGTACTTAAATCAGACTTGTAAGTGTAACTCGTGTCTTTGCACCTGTGAAACAACTATGATTATGTGTCATTAGTTGCTATTCTTCCTGTGCTGGAAGATGATGAGACAATAACCTAGTTGAGAGGAGTGTATGGAAACTACTCGGCAGTTTAGCCTGTTCCTCTGGCTGTGTGGAATTTCTGTCAACCGTGGAGGTGCAAGAATGTAGGTTATTTAAGAATTCAAACATTTTAATGTAAGTGTTTAATTTAATTACTGCCCACTGCCAAACCTCTGCCTAGCAATAGGCAATAATTACCGCTGACAGAATACTTCCATCAGTACGTTCACCAGGGGGTAGCTGCTCTAACTCATCTACTGTAAGCTATTTTCTGCTCACTGACACCAACACAAACACCAGTCATGACTCAAATTGAATTTAGAGCCAAATAAAAAGCAACAAAAATAGTCTTTAGGCCATTTAGCTCAACAGATGTTTGTTAATATTTACTCTTTTTTTTTTTTGAGTTTCAATCTAAATTCAAATTGTCAGTTTCGTCATTCACAGAACAGAAGTGATCAACAAACCTACAGAATACAGCAGAAGTGAGCAAAATCACTTCAATGCGATAACTGCATTACTTCTTAGCTGACAAGTAGAGTATTTCAGTTTATGGGAAAGACTTTATTGAAAATAAAGTGTATAAATACCCAAGTGCATCTGAGCACAACAGTAGTGAGCGTACCTGTTAGAAAACCTGTGACGACTGAAACAACATAGAGTTCACCTGTGACTTTAAGTTAGCCTAGCAGCTTGAACTTATTT
>NW_007581038.1:0-1748 GCF_000690725.1 Stegastes partitus | reverse complement strand
ATGGCACAATCCTCTGTTTTCAAAGCTCCCATTGGTGCCAATCACAAGAAAATTGCACAGCTATGCTATTATTCCTGTAGCATGTTTGAATCCCATATGTGCATGCTGATGAGCCTGCAAAATGTCAGGAGTCAAGTTATGGCGCTTCAAGCATTGATCCACAGATTGAAGAAAACGACGCAAAAATCGACGTGACCCCACTCCTCAAACTCAAAAGCTAATGTTCCCTATGAAGCCAGATTTTAACACATCGTCAACTCAATCAATATTCACCACTTTGAAAAAAAAAATCTGTCAAACTGAAGATGGTCATGTGTGGGGAACTGAAGCGGAATGACCCATATAATAACCATTCATACAGCTGGAGTGGTGACTGTGACATGTCATGATGGATGTTTTTCCGTCCTCAGGTGGATCCAGAACCCTACTACCATGCATGTGTGCAGGAGTCCTGCTCCTGTGAGTTTGAAGGGAAGTTTCTGGGTTTCTGCACAGCCGTGGCAGCTTACGCAGAGGCCTGCAGCGACCAGGACGTCTGCATAAACTGGAGGACGCCTGATTTGTGTCGTAAGTTAAGACTCTTTCATGCATATAATCTTAAAGCTGTCTTGATTCGAATGCTTAGCAGGGAGGAAGCAGTTTTACTTAATCCAAAATGTATTCTTCATTTATGTTTCATATCCCAAGAGGTCAGGATTTTGAAATGATTAACTTTTTCATTGGACCATGCCAAATATACCAAAGATGCATACATATTTTGCACACTTTGTTTTATGTTTAGTTGTATTTTATCAGCATTGAAGACTTTCTTTGACATTATATGGATGACTGACACTGTAAAACACATTTAAATTTACAAAATGAACCACAACCTGTGATAATTTACACCTCAGCGGTCTACTGTGACTACTACAACGAGCAGGGCCAGTGTAGCTGGCACTACGACCCCTGTGGTAAGATGCTAACCTGTGGAAAAGGCAGCAGCATCACTCACAGGCTGGAAGGTAACAAAACTTTCTCTTGTATATTTGTTCAACATAATTCTTAATCAGTTGACTCCTGAAAATAAACATGACAGCTATTTTGGGGGTTTTATTACAAGCAAACCTGTCCTCAAATTAGCATTGATATCTAGCATATGTTTTGTTGTTGTTGCAAAAAAAACACTGAAAAAAGATTCTATTTGTTCCTGGAAAAGGCTGTTACCCTAGATGTCCAAAGGAGGCGCCGTACTATGATGAGAACACTGGTGAATGCACCACATTGAGGAACTGCACTTGTAATTTCAATGACACTGCCGTTCAGCCTGGAACAGTGTTGATAATAAACTCTATTGAGTGGTAAGCTGAGCTACTTATATGATACAATCTATGATATATACATTGTCAGTGTAACCACAATGTGAAAAACGTATTAGATTTTGACAGCTGGATAATTCTTATTCTCTTGTAATACCCAGTCCCTGTGAAAATGGAATAATTAACTGCCGTAAGTATAAATTACAGCCATTTACTACTACATTTGCTATTGCATGAGAACATCAGTTAGAGAGATTCTAAATATCATTACAGTGAATGTGTGGGATGCAATCTTGCAGTCAAGTATGTTTTAGATTATATGCGCCTTCTTTCAAAACTCCACCGTTTGTCACCATCTCTGCTCCAACAGCACCTCCACCCACAACTACACCTGCCACCACCCTTACAACAACTGCCTTGACTACCAGTGAAACCACTTTGCTTTCCTCT
>NW_007581037.1:1177-1914 GCF_000690725.1 Stegastes partitus | reverse complement strand
GAGGCAAAGGTACAAACCATGACCATGGTGGAGTGCATTACAATAATCTGTTCATGTACTAACTATCCCAACTCCAGCTCAGCAAACGTCTTTCTGAGTTCACATGCTTTTAACAAAACAGGCTTTGTGGGGACTTTGCACACACAATGTTAAAGTTCTTTATGGGGACCCGATTCAGTAATGATCGGATAACTACACAATTAAAACGCTAAGCTATTAGCAGTTTCAGTTTCACCATTTATCCTTCAGCACTTCAGTTAGGTTAAAGATTTAGCAGTGTCTTCTTAGTTTGCATCGACTCCCTTTACACTAAATTGCACACAATGTGACAGTGTAGGTAGTTAGCTATCCTGCTAATTACCTTGCTGTGCAGCTAATGAAAGGCCAACTACTCAACTGTTCTGCTAAACAACCATAGCTAGTTAACCTGATTTGAGGGTAGAACACTTGGTAAACTGGTTTGTCATATAAATGTGATTATCTTGTGTTTCACTCTTGGTCTTCTGTGCAAGTTCCTAGCGTCTTTGCTGCTGCAAGTCTTTTTCTTTCTTCTCATCTCTGTTATCGTCGTGATTAAAACTAAAAATTGTTTTGCTGGTAAAATCCTTACTTAGGAGGACCAAGAAGTGGGTGGTATCCAACCATATTTGGAGTAAGTGTGTGTGCAGAGCAGACGGTGCACCAGCAACAACAAAAAATCACTAGGGGTCGCAAGTGAGCAAACACACACACACACA
>NW_007581037.1:0-1022 GCF_000690725.1 Stegastes partitus | reverse complement strand
ATCAGTTTGTGTGCTGTGATTCCGTGTAGTTAAATGAAGGCTCTCTAGCAGCTCCTTGTACAGGAGGTTCTTTCAACCTCAGGCTTTGCACTCAGTTTGAAAAGTTCAGAGTTACAGTAAAACTAGTTCAAACACAGGAACAGTTAAGACAAGAAAAAGTAGTGAACCATAAACCAAACAAAAATGTATTTTTTTAGCGGAGTTTGAGGAGAAGTATGTTCAACTCGCTCCAATGGGTTCAGGAGGCCTCAGCTCGGTGTATGCAGGCTTCAGAAAAGCTGACAAACTCCCAGTAAGTCTTAGAAACACATGCTCTCAGACATTTGTCATTCACTGATCTTCAGAACGTACCAACCAGATGATGTGTTTCTGTCTCTACAGGTGGCCATCAAACACATTCCCACAAGGGCTGTCAGCATTGAAAAAGTTGTGCTTTGTTCTGATGACCAATACAAACTGTTAAATCTAAAACCCTAATGTTGAACATTTCTTCACTTTTCTGCCATGATTAAGCATAAAACAGGCACAGAATCGCTGCCACTTTAACAACTGCACAACTTTGTAGGAAGCAAAACCTGAATGTCTTAAATTATCTGATCCATTAGCAACATCTGCTTAGACCCAAACCTACCTGTTACTTTGTCTTCTCAAAGCAGCTTCAACTTCCAGTACAGCAGGTCCTTTGCCACCTGATAACTGTGCTTTTATTTTGTTCAAATGTGCAATGGGAAAGAGTACAAGATCTTTTCTGAAGTGGCCCTCATGTTAAAGACTGGAGGTCGACCAGGATCCGTGGGACGGTCCACTGTAGTGTCCCTTTTGGACTGGTTCCTTCTGGACGGGAAGCTCATACTGGTCATGGAAAGGCCAGTCCACACCTGTGACCTCCACAAGTACCTGCAGGACAAAGGATGCCTGGAGGAGCGTGAGGCAAAGGTACAAACCATGACCATGGTGGAGTGCATTACAATAATCTGTTCATGTACTAACTATCCCAACTCCAGCTCAGCAAACGTCTTTCT
>NW_007581036.1:5267-5591 GCF_000690725.1 Stegastes partitus | reverse complement strand
GTTAATGTAATAATGTAAGAGTCGGCTTCACAGAAGAGCATCGTGTCGCTATGAGAGAATTACAGCAGAAAATACATTCAATATTCACTTTAATACTGGCAGCCCTGGACTTCCATAGCAGCACAGAACAGCACATGAGTTCAACCCAGTGTGTCCTTTTTCTGCATCTCTTTCTCGCCCTCTACCACTTTCTCTTCCACCCTCCTCTCCATCGTGGTACAGTCCAATCCTAACCTTTTTTGCTCATTCCCATCCATCACCTTCTCCCTCTCCTCCCTCTCTCTGTGTCCCTAACTCGCTCTCTCGTGGCGCTTGTGAGAAGCG
>NW_007581036.1:0-1455 GCF_000690725.1 Stegastes partitus | reverse complement strand
TCCTCTCTCTGCTAAATTCTGTGGCTCTGTCAGATTTCGGTTTCACGGCTGACTCATCATCTGAGTCGTCCTCTCAGCCTCTGCCTGGTGATTTTACCCCGTTTAGTCTCTCAAACCTTTTCTTTTTTCACTATAAGTGTCTTTATTTCAGCATTTCTCTCACTCTTAAATCAAATAAACCCAATAAAAGTACAAATTTGTCACGAGGAAAACTGATTTTACTGTATTTGACTCCGCGTCTCATCTGTTTACTAGTGCATTTAAAAAACTGTTTAAACATAAGAAATAAAATAAAAAAGTTAGAATAGTTTTAAGGTTTTGGCTGTATTTTTTTTTAAAAATTTTTTAAATTTTTTTTACAACGTTCTAATTTTTTCAGATGCACGAGTAAATGTGAGTTTAGATGCATTAATTTAAGCAAGCGTATGTTCTACTTTGATGCGTCCGTGTTTTTACAAATCAAATAAACTCTTTTAATCAAAATTAAAAAGAAAAAAAAAAGTCGCTCTAGACCAGAGGTTCTCAAACTTTTTGCAACACGACCCCCAAGATAACAGAAGTTTGTGTTCGTGACGCCCCAACTTGAATTCCTAATATCTCATGTTGTTCGTGCAGTAATGCATTAAAAATTAATGTGTTAATTCCACAGATTAATTTCTTTACATTAACATGTTAATTTTCTTTTTAATGAATGAATTTATTTCAAACAAATGTAAGGGAAAAAATATAAAAACAAAATAAAATAATTTTAAAAAGAGCATTAAAAAAAGAATAATAATATGGCATAATTAAATCATCATACTAACAAGTTCAAAATGGAGTGGGAAGAAGTACAGCCACAAATTCATTTGATAAATGAAGGCTTTTTAAAAAAAAAAGAATTTGCGATGATCTGGCGACCCCCTGAAACTATCTTGGGACCTCCATGGGGGTCCCGAACCCCACTTTGAGAACCACTCCTCTAGAATACAACATTACACTCTGTTAAACTCTACAACTCATCTGCGTGCATCTCAAAATATTAGAACATTGTGAAAAAGTTCAAGCTTTTCTCTGTAATTTAAGAAACTATAAATGTCATTTGTTCTACACTCATTACACGTAAAGTCAAATTTTTTAAAATCCTTTTTATTGTTTTATTTTGATGATTATGGCTTCATTTTTTTACAGTGTTCTGATTTTTTGAGATGCACTAGTACAGGGGTGTCCAATCCTGGTCCTCGAGGGCCACAGTCCTGCATGTTTTAGATGTTTCTCATCGTCCAACACACCTGATTCAAATGATCAGGATCGTTATCAGGCTTCTGCAGAGCTTGATGATGAGCTGATCATTTGAATCAGGTGTGTTGGACGAGGGAAACATCTAAAACATGCAGGATTGTGGCCCTCGAGGACCAGGATTGCCCACCCCTGCTGTAGAAGGATGAACGTGGTATTTCAATGTTCAAAGGTTAC
>NW_007581035.1:0-1780 GCF_000690725.1 Stegastes partitus | reverse complement strand
AGAGGGAGCCGTCTGCCTTTACCTGCAATAACGCTGTCAAACGTCAGATCGCTGCGGAATAAGATGGAAGAGCTCTCCACGCTCATCAGGTTTGACCAGGACTATCAACAAACTAGTCTGTTTTGTTTCACGGAAACATGGCTTTCGGAGGGCATCGAATTCTGCCTGGGTGGGTTTAAAATCATCCGCTTCGACAGGGATGCAGCCAGAACACGGAAGTCAATTGGGGGCGGGCTCTGCATGGCTGTCAACACCAGATGGACAACAAAGGTCACAGTGAGAGAGACTGTGTGTTGCAGACATTATGAACTAATGACTGTTTCTTTTAGACCGCACTACTTACCACGGGAATTCTCACAGATCACTGTCATTTTAGTATATGTACCAGGCCCTGATTTTAACCTTGCTGCTGAACATTTAGCTGACTATTATAGCAAAGCAGTCAACCAAACTGGGGAACAGCCAGTATTGCTACTGGGGGACTTCAACAGGTGCAATGTTAGCACACATCTGCCAAACCTAGAGCAGTATGTCACAACCCCCACCAGAAAACAGAATATACTGGATATGTGCTATGGCACCATCCCAGGTGCATACACCTCAAAACCACGCCCCCCACTAGGCTGTTCTGACCATAATGTTATTTTACTACTTCCAACATACAGATCACAGCTGAAGACAGGTGAACCCATCACTAAAACAATAAGGGTCTGGAATGATGAAGCAACTGAAGCACTGAAAGGCTGCTTTGAATTGACAGACTGGGATGTGTTTTTTGATACCTGTGGTTGTGATTTTAACATGCTCACTGATGTGCTAACCTCCTACATTTTATTTTGTGAGGATACGGTGACACAGACCAAACAGATAACTATTCATCCAAATAATAAAAAATGGGTTACAAGGGACTTGAAAATCTGCCTAGTCCAAAAGAAAGCAGCATTCTTGCGAGGGGACACACACAGAGTGAGGGAGTTGGAGAAGGAGTTCAGGAGGATGGCCAGGCTTTCAAAAGTCAACTACAAGAACAAAGTGGAGCAAAAATTAACATCTGGAAATGCTAGGGAAGCATGGCAGGGGTTAAATATCATGATGGACAGAGCCCCCAAACCCCCGGTGGTCAGCCGCCAGGACCCCGCCCCCTTTGCAGAACAACTTAACAGCTTCTTTGCCCGGTTCAACAGTAACACCACTCCATCCAACCTGGACTTCTCAACCTCCATTTCCTCCCACCCAGCCATCACCATCACTGAGCAGCAGGTCACCTCTATCCTTCAGCGAGTCAAACCACACAAAGCCTCTGGCCCTGACAAGCTCAGAGGCAGGGTACTGAAGGACTGCTCTGCTCAGCTAGGGGGAGTACTCACCAGACTGTTTCAGTGTCTCTTGGACTCGGGAAACGTCCCTGATAACTGGAAGGAATCCACTATAATTCCCATTCCCAAAAAGACACCAGCTAAGGAGCTAAAGGACTACAGACCAGTGGCTCTGACTTCTGTGCTGTGTAAGTGCATGGAGAGAGTTCTGTGTGACCTACTGGTCAAAACGGTGTCACACGAAATGGATCCGCTTCAGTTTGCCTATAGGGCAAAAAGGGGTGTTGAGGACGCAAGTCTGACACTGTTGAACACCGTCACTAAACACCTGGACTCTCCACACCCTCACACCAGGATTTTATTTATGGACTTCTCCTCTGCTTTTAACACTGTGCACATAGACACCCTGCTGTACGCTCTTTTAGACCTCCATGTTCATCCCACAGTGGTTTTATGGATTAGGA
>NW_007581034.1:0-1784 GCF_000690725.1 Stegastes partitus | reverse complement strand
ATCAGGAACCAGCACCGGTACCAGCAGGACATCAGGAACCAGCACCGGTACCAGCAGGACATCAGGAGCCTGAACCCAACGTGCAGCTGGTCATTATTATGCATGTTCTGGTTCTGGTGCAGAACACTGGGATGGTTGCTGATTTCACTGAGCTGCTGCATTCACTGCATCATCATTATTATTATTATTATTGTCTAGTTGTGGTTCTCTGCTGTCTGGATGGATTCATACAAACGAGTGTGAGGAAGACAGAAGTGAGGCTTCAGCTGTTCTGAGGGTTTATTCAGAGAAAAGTGAACGAACTGATCCGCTGGTGTTGGAAAAACTTATGGAGATGATTTTGGACGATAACTTGATTTGAAGTGAAGAAGCTTCTCAGTCCAGTTCTGCTCTCATCACAGGTTCTGTTCGGCAACATTTGGCGTCCCTGTGCGTTGGACCTGGGATGCCAAATGGCTCCGCTGACGTTTATCGATGGTGTTTTCCTCGTTGCTTTGGTTTGTAGTCATGCGGCTCTGCAGGGATCCGTCTACGTCCTGGATGAGCTTTAAAACCTCTCAGACGCTGGTTCCTGAACTTCTCTGTTCTCCAGGTTGTTAAAGGACAGATGAAATAAAACTGTGAATAAAAGTCTGTACGTCATAAACGGTTTTTAAATCTGAGACCAGTTTTATTGATAGAATGGGTTCAAAATGTCCTGATGGTTCTGATCCGAGCTCGTTTTCTCTCCTGTAGTTCAGCAGCTTTCCTTCTTGCTGGTTTTATTCTGCAGGTCGGCCTTCAGTCCGTCACCATCTTCTGTTCATCAGTGTGAAGCAGGAACTAGTCCCTGATGTCTGGTTCTGTCCAAACACAGCCGGACCAACAGGAACCCGGTTCATGGTGACCTCTGACCTTCCATCCATCAGCGCCGCTCTGACAGAAAGTCCAAACAAAGTTTATTCCCGTGACTGGCGGCTGAGTCACGCTGCGTTTGGCGGCGCTGAGGCCTGTATTTATCCTGCACGGAGGTCAGGAGCAGCTCCAGAACAACCGCTGATCGGACCCGTCAGCCGGGCCGCTGCTGGTCCGGCAGACGGAGCGCCAGGTGGAGCCAACGGAGAAGCAGCGGATTAACTTCACCGCTACGGTTCAGGACGAGCCGGTCCGACTGCCGGCACCGTTGTGAAACATTCCAGCGGTTAATGAGCGGGCCGGCTGGTCGGTTCTGACCGGGTCCACGGCGCTGATCAACTACATGAAGCACAAGAGGCTGATTTGGTCATTTGGCCCAAACAGAGAAGCACTGAGGAGAGACGGACAGTCACAGAACCGGTCCAGTGGTTAGACATCTGATCGGCTAAACACGACCAGAACCTGACAGAGAAGGTTCTGTTACACCTGCTATCATTATTATTATTATTATTGACTGATGTTTGTCAAACCTACTCGTCATCAGGACCGGCTTCCCTGAGTGTCATTAATGTTACAGCTGAGATCTAATTCTGTAGATTAACCCGAATAATGAGGAACCAAAGTGACCCGAAAGATAAACAAGAAACCATCAGGCTCCAGACAGGAAGTTCCTCCAGAGGAGTCACAGGAGTCCTGGTGGCCTCCTCACTAGTCTCCTTCTTGCTCAGTCTCTGAGGACGTCCTGGTCTAGTCAGATCTACTCATGGTCCATGTTCCTTCCGTTAATTATGGATCTAACTGGACTCCAGGAGATGTTCTGGTATCATCTCAACAGCCTTCAGTTCTTGTCGGGTTCTTCAGTCTTCATGGTGCAGTTCTGTGTGTTTTTA
>NW_007581033.1:0-1786 GCF_000690725.1 Stegastes partitus | reverse complement strand
AAGTGCATAACAACACCTGTAAACATATTCTCTGGTCAACTTCTTCCATAACACATAACCATTGTAAAGAACAACATTGTTTTTTTTTTTTTTCCAAACAAACATTGCACATAAATGTCTTTCCTCTCTAGGGATCGGGGTAGACTACCCGTGTCCCGAAGCTGTGCAGGGATTATTCTGCCCTATGAAACAAATCACAGCTTCATATCTAGCCTATAAATCAAGTCTTTTTGGTGGTTTTATGGTCCGGCCTGATCTAGTCTCTCGGGAAGTCTCTGGAATGACCCTGATGTGAGATCGGTTTCTTCTGAGGCTTCCTGAGGGCAGGTCTATGTTGTAAGACCTCGGTGTCTGAGCTGGACCACTGATAGTCCCTGTTTCTTTCATGTTCTTCACCCAGACTCTTTGTCCTGGTCTGAGCTCTTGTCTTGTCTTTGTGTTATGTCTTTTGTCGAACCAGGAGGCCTGTTTCTCTTTTAAGTCCTGATCCTTCCTGCGGAAAGCCTGGAGGTCCGGCCATCCTGGCTGTAGCTTCTCTTTACTGACAGGCAGGGTTGTCCTGATGTTGCGGCCCATCAGTAGCTGCGCAGGGGATGATCCATGTGACAAGGGAGTGGCTCTGTAAGCCATGAGAGCCTTGTATGGATCCTCCCCCTTTTTCAGGAGAGCTTTCACCGTCCTCACAGCCCTCTCAGCCTCCCCATTACTTTGAGGATAGTGGGGGCTGCTGGTCGTATGTGTGAAGTCATAGTCTCTGGCGAAGGCTGCAAACTCTGCTGCAGAGAACTGGGGGCCGTTGTCCGTGACCACAGTCTCTGGGACCCCATGACGTGCAAAAATAGATTTCAGCTTTCCTGTCACATGGGCCGTAGTGGTGGTAGTAAGGTTAGCCACTTCAATGTAGCGTGAGTAGTAGTCTATAACCACAAGGTACCTTGCATTGTCCCATTGGAAAAGATCCGCCGCCACACGCTGCCACGGTCGCTCTGGCAATGGAGTCATCAGCAGTGGCTCTGGAGCATTGTTAGCCTCACGTGCACAGATCGCACAATTTTCCACTCTCTGTTTAATCTGTTTGGTCAGACCTGGCCACCACATTGACTGCTGTGCTCTGGCGGCACATTTTGTCATGCCTTGGTGACCTTCATGTAGTTTGGTAAGCATTTCCTCCTGCATTGTGACCGGGATGATGATTCTTTCGCCTTTCATCAGTAGTCCGTCTGCAACCAACAGGTCCTGGTGATACTGCCAGTATGGCTGCAGTTGAGGCGGAAGAGCTTTTTTGCTTAGAGGCCAACCTGTTAGCACCATGTGTTTCAGTCTTTTGCAGACATCATCAGCATCCTGTGCTGTCCTGATCTGCACCAGCCTCTGCTCTGACGCCGGCAAGTGCTCCATTAGTAGGTTGATGGATGCACGCACATCCTGTTCCAGCTGTTTGTCCTCTGATGTAGGCGGGGCCTGGATCGGTGCTCTGGAAAGCGCATCTGCTGTGATCAGCTTCTTTCCAGGCACATGTTCAATCCTGTAGGTGAAGCGTAGAAGTCGCAGCCTGAATCTCAGAATGCGAGGCGGCAAGTCATCTAGCGCTCTGCTGCCTAGCAGGGAGATGAGAGGCTTGTGATCGGTCTGTATCAGAAAGTCCATGCCTATCAGGTAAGACCGGAAACGCTCACACGCCCAGGTTAGCGCGAGCGCTTCCTTTTCTATCTGGGCGTATCTGCGCTCTGTGGTCGTCATGCTGCGTGATATAAAGGCGACTGGCCGCCACTCTCCAGACGGTTGC
>NW_007581032.1:0-1791 GCF_000690725.1 Stegastes partitus | reverse complement strand
AGTTTGGTTTAGAATAGCGGCCTCACCTGGCGCCGGCTGTGCTCGGTGCTGTCATCTGGTAGGTGCGTCTGCCTACCGTCCGGGGGGCTCCGGTCATTACCGATACGTCGTTCAGAGGTAGAAAACGGCGCATAGCATCTTGTTAACGGTGTTAGTCGACCAAAAAAATGCATTTTTCGTTTATTTGTGGCCACCAGAGGGTTAAAAATTAACCAAAACCCCAGAGGTCCTGAGCAAAATATAACACTTAGCATTAGCTTTAAGCTAAAGTTTCTAAATGAAGCTAAATGCTCCGCAGAATGATAATTTCCCTTCCTGTGACGATTCATAGCATTAGTCATCAGGCAGTTTGGTTTAGAACAACCGGCTGTGCTCGGCGCTGTCATCTGGTAGGTGCGTCTGCCTACCGTCCGGGGGGCTCCGGTCGTTACCGGTACGTCGTTCAGAGGTAGAAAACGGAGCATAGAACCTTGTTAACGGTGTTAGTCGACCAAAAAAAGGCATTTTTAGTTGATTTCTGGCCACCAGAGGGTTAAAAATGAACCAAAACCACAGAGTTCCTGAGCAAAATACAACAACTAGCATTAGCTTTAAGCTAAAGTTTCTAAAAGAAGCTAAATGCTCCGCAGAATGATAATTCCCCTTCCTGTGGCGATTCATTGCATTAGTCATCAGGCAGTTTGGTTTAGAATAACCGGCTGTGTTCGGTGCTGTCATCTGGTAGGTGCGTCTGCCTACCGTCCGGGGGGCTCCAGTCGTTACCGATATGTCGTTAACAGGTTGAAAACGGCACACAACACCTTGTTAACAATGTTTTCGACCAAAAAAAAGGCATTTTTAGTTGATTTGTGGCCACCAGAGAGTAAAAATGCACCAAAACTCACCCCAAAGCCCAGAGTTCCTGAGCAAAATATAACAGCTAGCATTAGCTTTAAGCTAAAGTTTCTAAAAGAAGCTAAATGCTCCGCAGAATGATAATTCCCCTTCCTGTGGCGATTCATTGCATTAATCATCAGGCAGTTTGGTTTAGAATAGCGGCCTCACCTGGCGCCGGCTGTGCTCGGTGCTGTCATCTGGTAGGTGCGTCTGCCTACCGTCCGGGGGGCTCCGGTCGTTACCGATACGTCGTTCAGAGGTAGAAAACGGCGCATAGCATCTTGTTAATGGTGCTAGTCGACCAAAAGAAGGCATTTTTAGTTGATTTGTGGCCACCAGAGGGTTAAAAATGAACCAAAACCCAAGAGTTCCTGAGCAAAATATAACAGCTAGCATTAGCTTTAAGCTAAAGTTTCGAAAAGAAGCTAAATGCTCTGTAGAATGATAATTCCCCTTCCTGTGGCGATTCATAGCATTAGTCATCAAGCAGTTTGGTTTAGAATAACCGGCTGTGCTCGGTGCTGTCATCTGGTTGGTGCGTCTTCCTACCGTCCGGGGGGCTCCGGTCATTACTGATATGTCGTTAACAGGTTGAAAACGGCACGCAACACCTTGTTAACGATGTTTTTCGACCAAAAAAAGGCATTTTTAGTTGATTTCTGGCCACCAGAGGGTTAAAAATGAACCAAAACCCAGAGTTCCTGAACAAAATATAACAGTTAGCATTAGCTTTAAGCTAAAGGTGCTACACCAGCTAGTTGTTAACTTTGTCTGTTTGCCATTTGGTGCTACTGACATAGGGGTATAACTGGTTTATTGATGCTTATGTGCTGAAAGCAGTGAGACTGACCCTTGTAGTAAGGGTGCTCGCCAACAACATATGGTGTTTTAGTTGGTTTTTGGCCACCAAAGGGA
>NW_007581031.1:0-1796 GCF_000690725.1 Stegastes partitus | reverse complement strand
ATCTGGGTCTACACTGGTGGTTAGGCTGGTTTTAAACATGGCTTTGTTCTGGTTTTTAATCAGGTTTGAGTCCAAAGCCAGCTGATAAACATTTGGTGAATATTTCAGGAGCTGCAGGTGGTTAAACTGCTGCAGCAGATTCAGTCGACTCCTAAATACCCACAATGCACCAGTCTAAAGGTCGGCTGCTGACACATTTGTCTTGATGCTTTTTGTTCTGTGTATCGATCAGCAACACCTGAGGAAATATTCACACTGACACACTCATCATGTTATCACAGGTGTCAGAGCCCAGCGCTCTGATTGGCCTTTTAGCCGCTCGCAGCAGCCGAGTTATTGATCAGGGCGATCGATCGAGAGCTGAGAGGATCCATCTTGTGCCGCCCTGCTGTATGCTGGGAGGTCAGCTGCTTCATACATCCACACAGACAAACCTGAAGCTTCTGATGTGATGTAGGGAGAGCTTAGAAACCCGGTGGACTGGGTCTGACTGGTGTTGAACTGGTCTGATGCTGGTGGGTTCCCCAGTGTCCTCTGTGTCTTCATGTCATCCAAACCCCTCCAGTCTGGAATCTGGTTTTAGACGCTGTTCAGGATTCAGACTTGGACTGCAGGTTTTCTTTTGTGATTGTAGACGCGTCTTCAACCAGCCGGGCTGTGTTCAGTCACACTGACAACAGACAGAAATCCACAACATCTAAAGGCTCATTCAGGCATTCGCTTCATTTTTCAGCATAATTCAACAGTAAAGTTTCTGGTTTGGTGCGTTTAGGTTGTTCTGTCACTTCTCATCATGAGGATCCAGTTTGACATCAACTAAACTGTTTAACGGTTGATAATAACGTAGACGTGTTCAACAAGTGACTGGATGCAGCTTTCTGCTGTTTGTTTCACTGCTGCCTTGCAGGTGTGCAGTACGGTTTGTTAGGTTTAAATATTAATGTACTTAATGACACCTGACAGTGAAACGTGTTGTTGGTTTATGTTTGTTTTGACTCTGATTCTGTGTTTCAGGAGGCGTTATCAGACTCTGACAGGATCAGGTGAGTCTAAACACACAATGGACTGAAGCTCCAGACATGAAAAACACTGAAGGAACCGAACTGCACTTTGTCACAGTATTTGTTCACTGAGAGTAAAATAGTTATTTATGACAATTTTGAGTAATTTTTCTGCAGTTCGCTAAATGTTTGTTGCAGGCAGCTGATTGCTGTGTTAGCTTTCAGTCAGACTAAAAATGAAAACTTGAGGTTTTCTGAAGGCTGCGGGGACCTTCAGACCCTGACGTTCACTGTTTAGTTTCCCTGAATCTTCACAGAACAGGTGAACGTATTCTGAGCCCGAACAAGTGGAAACACAGCAGCTGAAATAAGCCCAATGATCCTTTACTAGTGAATTCCTTAAACGAGTGTTTCTGCAGATGGTCTGCATTGTGAACAAACAGCTGATGTAAACTGCAAACATCAACCGGATGAAACCGAAAGAACCAAAGTGGCACAAAAATAATCCGTCAAATGATGGTGTTTGCAGTGAACGTGTGTCCTGTCTCCTGCCGTTACCCAGAATCCTCCAGCAGCAGAATGAGGACCTGCGGCGCCGCCTCGCTCTCTCCACCCACAAGATGGAGGCCATGGAGGCGGAGTTTGACGGCAGCCGTCACTACATGGAGGCGGAGCTCAGCCGGACCCGAGATGACCTGGACAAGATGAGGGACAAGTTCCGGAGGTGAGGACTGTGGTGACTTGTGTGTGTGTGTGTAGTTAGTAGTAGCAGTACTGGTAGTCCTGGTACTAGTT
>NW_007581030.1:0-1800 GCF_000690725.1 Stegastes partitus | reverse complement strand
AGAGAGTGAAATTAAACAAGAGACGGTATCCTCGCAGCTCTTAAAAGTCTTAATATTGCTGTGTTTAGGATAATTTTATGGTGAATAATGAGTCCTCTGGGTGCTTTCTGTTATTGTAGTTAAAATGCAAGTTAGCTCAGTTGCTCTGAGACCAAGAGAAAATATTAAAGAACCATGCCAGAAAATAAAGCCTCGGCCTCAGCGTGCAGCGCTGCGCTGACACAACTGTGGCCTTTGAAGAGAAACCAGCAAAGAATAGATGAGCATAAAACCGAGACCTCATTTTGGGGTTTAGTGAGGACAGTTGAGATGATTCTGAACGTTTGCAGTTCACATCACGAGGACGGAGTCAATTCTGAACTGGAGCCTTTTTCTTGAGCTTTTTTATGACTTATTGGATGGTGAAGTGAACGTACTGTCTGACTGCTGCCTCAGGGACTCTTAAATGAGGAAATATCTCTGTTTTAAGGACATCTTCACAACGTGAGGTAAGAAGCTGTGATCGACTGGAGCGTGAGTTGAGCTATTGCTGTATACAGACCGAGCTTGATTTATCAGCTCTGATCTGAGCCGTTTAGCGCATTTGTGCAGTGCTTTCATTGTTGATTCTGATTTTGACGTGGCCTCCAAACATTTTACATATCAGTTCAACAATTCTTTTGTAACTACAACCACAGGCAAAAGAAAACAAGTGGTGGAAATGATTTCTTCAGCCAGTTTTTATTGCTTTTGTTTCTAAAAGTAAAGATCTTAATTCTCATAAATTATGTCTCTTCCACCAGCAAATGAATTCTGCTGCTTCCTTTCTTATAGTTTAACCCTCAGAGTCTGATGGGAATCACTGAGAAAAATTATTTCAAACATACATTAAATCATAGCTGCAGCTTGTTTCCAGCTGTATGTCCATCATATCATAGATTAATATGTATGTTATTATCTATGGAATGCAGTCATTGCATTGATATTAACATATCTATAGACATATTTATATCTGCATATATGAAAAGTTTTACCCAGTTTGCCACCTCTGTAGTCATAACATAACAGTTTAATAATATAAAATGTATGTTTTCTTTGATATAAAGACTAATATAAAAGCTCTGCAGGTATTTTCCTATCAAATGATAGTAAATCTGGATAAACAGACTTTTTCTTACTGGTCTGACTCGTCGTTATAAGCACCAAGATGAGAGCGTAAAGTAAAGATAGTGAAATTACTCCTAAAATAACCTCTAGCTTATTGGGTTAAGGAGGATAAAGGAGCGTTTCATTCTGCTATCTATAGAAGCTCTGAGAACAGCGCCCTCATCCTGTGCAGAAATAATCCATTTGTTTATAGAGTTTAGGTTCCTCCAGCTGTTCCTTATATTATCTATACGGACGTAAACATAGAGATACACCTGAAATGACTCCTCCTGCTTTCCTGCTCGGTTCACGTCGAATAGCTGCACCGAACACAAGACAGCAAACCGAGCATCAAAGTCCAAACAGTGGAGCAGTTTATTTCCATTTACTGTACGAGAGCCGAGAATAGACCTGCTCGCTGTCACGCGTTTGCGCCAGACTCAAAACTGCATTCAGGTTTATTCCGAACTGCTGTGACCCAGTTTAACTCGTTCTGCCGAGTGTTCTGATGCACACAAACTGAGCGTCTTTTGGCAGCAGCGTTTCGTGGGACCGGTGTTGAAATAGTTTGTGTCACCGCTCAGTGGGCCGAGGCTTTATATAGACTGTGTTAGTGTTCGCAGTCCAAACTCATTACCCTGCATTAGACAGAGGATTCTGACCGCCCAGAGAGAG
>NW_007581029.1:0-1801 GCF_000690725.1 Stegastes partitus | reverse complement strand
AGAGAGTGAAATTAAACAAGAGACGGTATCCTCGCAGCTCTTAAAAGTCTTAATATTGCTGTGTTTAGGATAATTTTATGGTGAATAATGAGTCCTCTGGGTGCTTTCTGTTATTGTAGTTAAAATGCAAGTTAGCTCAGTTGCTCTGAGACCAAGAGAAAATATTAAAGAACCATGCCAGAAAATAAAGCCTCGGCCTCAGCGTGCAGCGCTGCGCTGACACAACTGTGGCCTTTGAAGAGAAACCAGCAAAGAATAGATGAGCATAAAACCGAGACCTCATTTTGGGGTTTAGTGAGGACAGTTGAGATGATTCTGAACGTTTGCAGTTCACATCACGAGGACGGAGTCAATTCTGAACTGGAGCCTTTTTCTTGAGCTTTTTTATGACTTATTGGATGGTGAAGTGAACGTACTGTCTGACTGCTGCCTCAGGGACTCTTAAATGAGGAAATATCTCTGTTTTAAGGACATCTTCACAACGTGAGGTAAGAAGCTGTGATCGACTGGAGCGTGAGTTGAGCTATTGCTGTATACAGACCGAGCTTGATTTATCAGCTCTGATCTGAGCCGTTTAGCGCATTTGTGCAGTGCTTTCATTGTTGATTCTGATTTTGACGTGGCCTCCAAACATTTTACATATCAGTTCAACAATTCTTTTGTAACTACAACCACAGGCAAAAGAAAACAAGTGGTGGAAATGATTTCTTCAGCCAGTTTTTATTGCTTTTGTTTCTAAAAGTAAAGATCTTAATTCTCATAAATTATGTCTCTTCCACCAGCAAATGAATTCTGCTGCTTCCTTTCTTATAGTTTAACCCTCAGAGTCTGATGGGAATCACTGAGAAAAATTATTTCAAACATACATTAAATCATAGCTGCAGCTTGTTTCCAGCTGTATGTCCATCATATCATAGATTAATATGCATGCATGTTATCTATGGGATGCAGTCATTGCATTGATAATAACATATCTATAGACATATTTATATCTGTATAAATTAAAAGTTTTACTCAGTTTGCCACCTCTGTAGTCATAACATAACAGTTTGATAATATAAAATGTATGTTTTCTTTGATATAAAGACTAATATAAAAGCTCTGCAGGTATTTTCCTATCAAATGATAGTAAATCTGGATAAACAGACTTTTTCTTACTGGTCTGACTCGTCGTTATAAGCACCAAGATGAGAGCGTAAAGTAAAGATAGTGAAATTACTCCTAAAATAACCTCTAGCTTATTGGGTTAAGGAGGATAAAGGAGCGTTTCATTCTGCTATCTATAGAAGCTCTGAGAACAGCGCCCTCATCCTGTGCAGAAATAATCCATTTGTTTATAGAGTTTAGGTTCCTCCAGCTGTTCCTTATATTATCTATACGGACGTAAACATAGAGATACACCTGAAATGACTCCTCCTGCTTTCCTGCTCGGTTCACGTCGAATAGCTGCACCGAACACAAGACAGCAAACCGAGCATCAAAGTCCAAACAGTGGAGCAGTTTATTTCCATTTACTGTACGAGAGCCGAGAATAGACCTGCTCGCTGTCACGCGTTTGCGCCAGACTCAAAACTGCATTCAGGTTTATTCCGAACTGCTGTGACCCAGTTTAACTCGTTCTGCCGAGTGTTCTGATGCACACAAACTGAGCGTCTTTTGGCAGCAGCGTTTCGTGGGACCGGTGTTGAAATAGTTTGTGTCACCGCTCAGTGGGCCGAGGCTTTATATAGACTGTGTTAGTGTTCGCAGTCCAAACTCATTACCCTGCATTAGACAGAGGATTCTGACCGCCCAGAGAGAG
>NW_007581028.1:0-1817 GCF_000690725.1 Stegastes partitus | reverse complement strand
ACTCCAACAACAACCACACCCACAACTTCTCCAACAACGACTCCAACAACACCCACAACTACTCTAACAACTACTACTCCAACAACACCCACAACTGTTTCAACAACAACACCCACAACTGCTCCAATGACAAAAGCTACTCCGACAACAACTACAACTGTGTCAACATCAGCACCCAAAAGAACTCCAACAACAGCTACTCCAACAACAACCACAACTGTTTTAACAACCACACCAACAACAACTCCAACAACTACTACTCCAACAACAACCACAACTGTTTCAGCAACAACACCCACAACTGCTCCAACAACAACAGCTACTCCAACAACAACCACAACTGCGTCAACAAAAACACCATCAATTCTTTCCAACAACATCAACAACAGCGTCTCCGACAAGTGCTTCAGCAACAACACCCACAACTACTCCAAACACAATTGCTTCAACGACACTCACAACTACTCCAACAACAGCAGCTACTTCAGCAACATCTGTACCTGCTTCAACAATGCCCACAACGACTCCAACAACATCTACTCCAACAGCAATCACAACTATGTCAGCAATAGCACCCACACCAACAACAACAGCAACTCCAGCAACAACCAAAACTTCTTCAACAACAACACCAGCAACTACTCCAACAACGCCTACTCCAACAACAAAAGTGACTCCAACAACAAACACAACTGCTTCAACAACAACACCCAACACGACTCCGACAACAGCTACTCCAACGACGACATCTGTTTCAACAACAATACCCACAACTACTTCAACAACAACACCTACTCCAACAACAACAACAACTGTTACAACATCAACACCCACAACTCCTCCAACAACAGTTACGCCAGCATCAACCACATGTACAACTTCTCCAACAACATCTCTTCGAACAGCAAAGACAACTGCTTCAACGACAACACCCACAACTACTCCAACAACAGCTACTGCAACGACATCTGTTTCAACGACAATTCCCACAACTACTCCAACAACTACAGCTACTCCAACAACAACAGCAACTGCGATAACAACAAGACCCACAACTACTCCAACAACAACAAGTACTCCAACAACAACGGCAACTGCTATAACAACAACACCCACAACTACTCCAACAACAGTTACGCCAGCATCAACCACACGCACAACTTCTCCAACAGCTCTTCGAACAACAAAAACAACTGCTTCAACAACAACACCCACAACTGCCTAAACAACAACCACACCCACAACTACTCCAACAACAGCGAATGCAACAACATCTGTTTCAACGACAATATCCACAACTATTCCAATAACACCTACTCCAACAACAACTGCAACTGCTATAACAACAACACCCACAACTACTCCAACAACAGTTTCGCCAGCATCAACTGCACCCACAACTTCTCCAACAACAGCTGTTCGAACGACAACCAAAACTGCTTCAACAACAACACCCACAACAACTCCAACAACACTTACTCCAGCATCAACCACATCCACAACTTCTCCAACAACCACAACTGCTTCAACAACAACAACACACGGGTCCCACAACAACAGCTACTCCAACAACAACCACGACTGTATCGACAACCAAACCCACAACTCCTACTACAACAACAACCACAACTGCTTGAACAACAACACTTGCGACTACTCCAACAGCAACCACAACTGTTTCAACAACAACAGCTACTCCAACAACAACCACAACTGCTTCAAGAACAACACCCACAATGACTCCAACAACAACATCGACTGCAACGACTCCAACAACAACTACTCCAACAACAACCACACCCACAACGACTCCAACA
>NW_007581027.1:4081-5084 GCF_000690725.1 Stegastes partitus | reverse complement strand
TTGGTGCCACAACTCAGATACTTTGTGCCAAATGCAAAGAATTGTGTTTAGTGTTTTGAAAAAAGTGTGTTTTAGAACTGCAGTTTGAGTGTAAAACAGGAATTGTGCTTGCAGTTGAGCAGAATTGCTTCAGGGGGTTGGTGCATGAGTTACATTCTGTGGTCATTGTGTCTCAAGTAGCAGGATTTGTGTGTAAACAATTAAGAAAAGCTGTAATGATTTATACAAAGTCAGTGATGTACTGGAATTTGTTGTATTTGCGGATGACACAAATAATTATAATAATAATAATTGATCAGATTTATACAGCGCTTTTCTAGACACAAAAAGACATTGTTAGTTATTCATTCACACACATGCATTCTGGTGGTGGTGGTAGCTACCATTGTAGCCACAGCTGCCCTGGGGCAGACTGACAGAGGCGTGGCTGCCATTCTGCCCTCCGATCACCACCTCAAACAGTCCACTGATATGCATTCACACCAGGCAAGGTGGGTGAAGTGTCTTGCCCAAGGACACAATGACCATGACACAGGTTACAGGGTGGAATCAAACCACCGACCTTCCGATCACTGACCGACCCGCTCTACCAGCTGAGCCACAGCCGCCCCTGAATACTGTTTTATGGACTGGAGAAAATCCACAGCAATTATCGTCAATGGTCCAGAACGAACTGAGTAAACTTAAATGTTGGTTTGATTATAATAAATTATCATTAAACACAAGTAAAACAAAGTTCATGATTTTTGAAAAGAGGAAAATTAATCAGAAAACGGAACTTAAAATTGATGAAGAATCTATTAATAGGGTTTATATAGGTATGTTTTTAGGTGTTTTGGTTGATCATGTTGGAAACCATCCATCCATCCATCCATTTTCTATACACCACTTAATCCTCACTAGGGTCGTGGAGGGCTGGAGCCGATCTCAGCTGACTCAGGGTGAAGGCAGGGGACACCCTGGACAGGTCACCAGTCTATCACAGGGCTACACTTAGAGACAG
>NW_007581027.1:0-826 GCF_000690725.1 Stegastes partitus | reverse complement strand
ACATTGTCATAATGTTAGCTAACATCATATAATTACTACAATAAAACATCATAATTTTAGCTAACATACAACATTATAATGTCAGGGTTAGCTTGTTCCATACTATTGTGGTTAAAAGTGTTGTGAAAAGTGTCTGAACCTCACAACCTATCCACAGGGGTTCCTCAAGGGTCAGTGCTTGGTCCCCTTCTATTCTCAATATACACAACCTCACTTGGTGCAATAATCTAGGCCCATGGTTTCTACCCAGCTCTTCCTGTCGTTCCTCCCGGACGACCACATGGTCTCTGCCCGGATCTCATCATGCTGTGGAGACATCTCGGCATGGATGAAGAAATGCCACCTTCAACTCAGCTTCTCTAAGACTGAGCTCATTGTCATCCCAGCCAGTCCCTCGCTACAACAAGAAATCAACATCCAGCTTGATTCAACCCAACTCAAACCCACAAAATCTGCCAGAAACTTGGGTGTCATGATTGATGACCAACTAACCTTCAAGGCTCGTGTGTCAATTTGCCCTGTACAACATCAGGAAGATCAGACCTTTCCTGTCCGAACATGCAGCATAATCCCTAGTACAAGCTCTAATAATATCACGCATCAACCACTGCAGCTCCTTACTGGCAGGTGTTCCCGCATCCACGGTCAAACCTCTGCAGATGATCCAGAACGCAGCAGCACATCTGGTTTTCAACCAGTCAAAACCAAATCTCTTCACTGGCTTCCAGTTGCTGCCCACATCAAATTCAAAACTCTGACACTTGCTTACAAAAGTACAACGAGAGCAGCTCCCTCCTACCTGAACTCTCTCATTCAGATCTACACT
>NW_007581026.1:2121-2772 GCF_000690725.1 Stegastes partitus | reverse complement strand
CCACAGCGGTACTGAGGGAGGAAATACACAGTCTCTTACACAAGAGAGTGATACGAGTGGTCCCCGCTTCGGAGGCGAACAAAGGTTGGTACAGCTGTTATTTCGTGGTTCCGAAGAAAGGAGGCGGACTTCGTCCTATTTTGGACTTGAGAGTGTTAAACAGATATCTACGAACTTACAAGTTCAGGATGTTAACGCTCAGACAACTTCTGACTGCGGTCGGTCCGGGGATTGGTTTACAACCACAGATTTAACAGACGCTTACTTTCATGTAGAGGTACACCCCGACCACAGGCAGTTTGTAAGGTTTGCATTCGAAGGCATGACCTACGAATACCTAGTACTGCCGTTCGGTCTGTCACTCGCCCCCCGCACCTTCAGCAAATGTGTCGAAGCTGCGTTATCTCCTCTTTGGGAGAAGGGCGTTCGCATCTTAGCATACCTGGACAACTGGGCTCTGGTAGCCAGCTCCAGAGAGCAGGCAGAGACACAGCTGTCGCTAGTTCTGTGACACATTCAAACACTGGGGTTTTCGGTGAATCCAAGGTTACATTACGCCCAAATGTGGCGTATTTACCAAAGGTCATCCCTGCAGCTTACAGCTCAATGGCCTTCGAGCTCTTGAGCTTTTGCCCCCCTCCTTTTGAATCC
>NW_007581026.1:0-1186 GCF_000690725.1 Stegastes partitus | reverse complement strand
CTGAAAGATTCATCTAATTATCAACATTTGTTCTTTGTTTTTGTTTTTGCCTTGTTAACATGTCTATGCCATATTTTTATATGCTACAAGACACATCATGAGTTAAATAGGCAATCAACACTGTGCCTGACCATTTCAACCTAAAAACTGTAGGGCACTGATGACAGTCTCAAAAACCAATGTTCAGACTTCAGAACAAGTATGGTTTTACAGTGTTTAAGCAGAGTTACAAATGAGCTGGTGTGCTTAAGTTGCAGTAGAGAGAGTGGCAGGGACTTACTCAATCAACACATTTCTACACCATTTTAAATGATAAAGAGATTATGTTTTTTAGGGGAAGCTCTTTTAAATATGTAATTCTGATACACAAAGACAGATTTTTCGAGGTTTAATTAATGACTGCAGCAGGACTTTAAAAATGATAGAAAATCATAGGTGAGAGTTAGAGCAAAGGCAGCACTTGTAGACTAGTAAAACTTTGTGTAAGAGTATTGGATTTAGAAAAGCATAGACTCAAAGGTAACATGTTGTAATACAGCCAACAATTTGGAGTTACATTTTCACTGTACGAATCGGGTACTAACAAAATACTGAACGATTTCCACAAGACTATGGGAAGTAAGGAAGTAACAATTGTACAACTTAGAGAAATCCCTCTTTCTCTCTGAGTGTGTGATTATGTAGTGTAAAACTGGGACACAAATACAAAAGAATTTTGTATTAATAACACTGACACCCCACAACCCTTAACTTTCTATAATACAATCACTGACATACACGTCTTTGTCACAAAAAAGTGAAAAAAATTTTTAAAAAACATGCATTTTGGTTCTTTCATAGATTTTTTATAGGTCTTCTGGAAATATGAAAACATCTATAGGGTAAAAAATATACATACAGCAACTTGAATTATTAATGTTGATGTGTACCGCTATGTCAGATTTTCTTAGTGGCATGATGTCTTACTTATATGTGATTACGATTGACTACAGCTGGTGACTCCTCTGAGCCAGTTTCAGTGGGGTCAATTTGATCCACTCACCAAACTCAGACAGAAACACTACAATGGGAAAGTCTAATGAGCTCAGCACAGACCTGAAAATGTTTTTACTTGAACAAGTCAAGAAAATTCACTGAGAGCCATTTCAAAGCAGCTACAGATCCCAACATCATCTTTACAAAGTGT
>NW_007581025.1:0-1837 GCF_000690725.1 Stegastes partitus | reverse complement strand
AACTAGTACCAGGACTACCAGTACTGCTACTACTAACTACACACACACACACAAGTCACCACAGTCCTCACCTCCGGAACTTGTCCCTCATCTTGTCCAGGTCATCTCGGGTCCGGCTGAGCTCCGCCTCCATGTAGTGACGGCTGCCGTCAAACTCCGCCTCCATGGCCTCCATCTTGTGGGTGGAGAGAGCGAGGCGGCGCCGCAGGTCCTCATTCTGCTGCTGGAGGATTCTGGGTAACGGCAGGAGACAGGACACACGTTCACTGCAAACACCATCATTTGACGGATTATTTTTGTGCCACTTTGGTTCTTTCGGTTTCATCCGGTTGATGTTTGCAGTTTACATCAGCTGTTTGTTCACAATGCAGACCATCTGCAGAAACACTCGTTTAAGGAATTCACTAGTAAAGGATCATTGGGCTTATTTCAGCTGCTGTGTTTCCACTTGTTCGGGCTCAGAATACGTTCACCTGTTCTGTGAAGATTCAGGGAAACTAAACAGTGAACGTCAGGGTCTGAAGGTCCCCGCAGCCTTCAGAAAACCTCAAGTTTTCATTTTTAGTCTGACTGAAAGCTAACACAGCAATCAGCTGCCTGCAACAAACATTTAGCGAACTGCAGAAAAATTACTCAAAATTGTCATAAATAACTATTTTACTCTCAGTGAACAAATACTGTGACAAAGTGCAGTTCGGTTCCTTCAGTGTTTTTCATGTCTGGAGCTTCAGTCCATTGTGTGTTTAGACTCACCTGATCCTGTCAGAGTCTGATAACGCCTCCTGAAACACAGAATCAGAGTCAAAACAAACATAAACCAACAACACGTTTCACTGTCAGGTGTCATTAAGTACATTAATATTTAAACCTAACAAACCGTACTGCACACCTGCAAGGCAGCAGTGAAACAAACAGCAGAAAGCTGCATCCAGTCACTTGTTGAACACGTCTACGTTATTATCAACCGTTAAACAGTTTAGTTGATGTCAAACTGGATCCTCATGATGAGAAGTGACAGAACAACCTAAACGCACCAAACCAGGAACTTTACTGTTGAATTATGCTGAAAAATGAAGCGAATGCCTGAATGAGCCTTTAGCTGTTGTGGATTTCTGTCTGTTGTCAGTGTGACTGAACACAGCCCGGCTGGTTGAAGACACGTCTACAATCACAAAAGAAAACCTGCAGTCCAAGTCTGAATCCTGAACAGCGTCTAAAACCAGATTCCAGACTGGAGGGGTTTGGATGACATGAAGACACAGAGGACACTGGGGAACCCACCAGCATCAGACCAGTTCAACACCAGTCAGACCCAGTCCACCGGGTTTCTAAGCTCTCCCTACATCACATCAGAAGCTTCAGGTTTGTCTGTGTGGATGTATGAAGCAGCTGACCTCCCAGCATACAGCAGGGCGGCACAAGATGGATCCTCTCAGCTCTCGATCGATCGCCCTGATCAATAACTCGGCTGCTGCGAGCGGCTAAAAGGCCAATCAGAGCGCTGGGCTCTGACACCTGTGATAACATGATGAGTGTGTCAGTGTGAATATTTCCTCAGGTGTTGCTGATCGATACACAGAACAAAAAGCATCAAGACAAATGTGTCAGCAGCCGACCTTTAGACTGGTGCATTGTGGGTATTTAGGAGTCGACTGAATCTGCTGCAGCAGTTTAACCACCTGCAGCTCCTGAAATATTCACCAAATGTTTATCAGCTGGCTTTGGACTCAAACCTGATTAAAAACCAGAACAAAGCCATGTTTAAAACCAGCCTAACCACCAGTGTAGACCCAGATCAAACCAGTCTAACCACCAGTGTAGACCCAGATTAAACCAG
>NW_007581024.1:2950-4387 GCF_000690725.1 Stegastes partitus | reverse complement strand
TGGATACATTTGTTTAAGATGGCTTTATCAAAAGCCTCATACTATTAAAGCATAGACTTTGCTTTTCTAAGAAAGGAAAAAATAGCCAAAAGCATGTCTCAAAGTGAAACTGTAGCTGCTGTATTTGAGCTGCAATCAGACGACAGTGTGCACTCAGTGCCATTCAAATATTTAGAACAGATCAAAATGACACAGCAACATTAAGCTGCAATTTAAAGGTTAAATTACCAAAACTTGGTATTAAATAATAGTACCACTAATAGCCGCTCTCGGCTCTGCGCATGAGCAGTAGCAAATGAGGCCGGAAACGTGGTGACCTGCTGCGGATCGGATCCAATAGGAAGGTTCTGTCTGCAGAGCCGGAGAGCCACGTACAGGCTGCTGGTAGAGGGCTGCACGTAGAGACTGGACTCGTCTGCTACGGCCGTATCAGTGCACGGCTTCTATTTCGGGTGCGCAACGTAGTTTTAAAGGGTGATTTCACTCAAAATATACTTCCAATTTTAAAAAAAAATAAAAATTTAAGAAGAGTATTTTTAAGCCCTTACCGCTCCCACGGCCCGCCGGCGGGACGTGACCACTTTCCAAACACATTACAGCCAGATGTGCGCATGCTCCACAGTCACGTTTCCCGACAACATACACATCAAATGAAAGCTCAGAGTCTCCTCTTTCCGATGATATAAACCTTTTTGACCTACAGCAACCACAGCGTTGACACAAAGAGATTTTTGTGCAGAAAAGCAAAATGTTAAAATCCGAGTTTTCTTACTTTTGAAGGCTCTCTGCAGCTCAAACATCGCTCATTCCTCACCAGCTTGGTCTCATTCTGTCCGGACACAACCAGTCAACATAATCCCGTAAAATAATTCGGTCCGTAAAACGTATTAGATCCTCAAAGGCACAAATTCTGCAGTAATGTCTTCCCAGCTTGAGATCAGCTCCGGCTGTTTTATTCATTTCTTCTGGCAAAATCAGGCTGAAACTATTTCAGATCGCGCTGAAAGCGCTACAGTCAGCTAGACGGACGGCTCAGCTTTTGATTGACACCTAGTTTGGCCAATAGGAGAGCTTTGGGGGTGAATGACAGCCTGAAGGACCAATGGAGTGTCTCAGACAGTCGCACAAGTGCCACCCTTGTAGATTCAACCAGTCCGGTTGCAGACACTCTCTGAAGCTGTAAACTTGTAGGCAATGAGCAGACGAACACATGGGTGTGTCGGAAGGCAGGATTGTGTGTGTGTGGCGGTATCGGATCGGCCAGCTACCACTGTGAAGTAAATCATCCGATACCGTAATTTCGTCCAGTATCGGCCCGATACCGATACCCAGTATCGGATCAGCGCATCTCTAATCTTTACATACTCAATATGAATGACAATATGAAATCCACATTTCATTTTATCACTATATTCTCCAATGTGGTTAATAATAATT
>NW_007581024.1:0-415 GCF_000690725.1 Stegastes partitus | reverse complement strand
TCAAACATATTTAAGCACAAAAGCCCGCACAGTTTTTACACGCCACTATGCTACGTTAAAATACAGTACTTTTCTGTTCTCTACAGTGACTTATTTCTACGTGTGATTTGTTGTTGTACTTACCTGTCTGAACAACATTCTGTTCTTCTCAAGAACCCCAGCATCAATCCATAATTCAAAATATAACCAGTCTGCTCAGTCTCACTGTCCCATTGCACTTCTCAAAGTTGACAAAATGTTGCGTTTAAAGATGCTCAGCAGTTACGACAGTGATAGCTGTTAAATGCTAAATCGAAAAAGGTGGTGCATCTTAGGAAAGGTACAAGGTCCTCACACTGTATTATGAAGAAGTCACAGCTTGAGGATACGCCCTGATCACAGTGACTGAATCAGCATGTATTTGTTGTTCATGCAA
>NW_007581023.1:2074-3036 GCF_000690725.1 Stegastes partitus | reverse complement strand
TCTTTGTAAACACAGAATGCAGTTCTACTGGAAAGATGCAAAAGTTCTGTCATGTCTACTGATGTCTTCATGGTTGTGCCGAGGAGTGCACAACCTCTGAACCCTGAGTGACAACGACACTGCTGTGACTGAGATGCTGATTTGAGGCTGAGTCAAGTTAAGACTATACTTTCAGGGATCATTTCTATAGTTTCTGACTTGAGAAATGTGTTTCTAAAGTGTATGGTCTCGCCAACCACGATGATGAGTTGTGATATTCTCTTCTGAGCATGAAGCTGACAGAGAACAATGATTTATTTCATATGTTCTCTGTCATTGATGATTGTTCTTTGCTTCTCTGTGGAGCATTGATGAAGAGAATATGATCAGAGTGGAATCAGAGGTTTGTTAAAGAAATACCACAATGATCTGCTTTGTCCATGCAACAGCTCCTGAAGAGATAGACACGATGTCATTGAAAGACAGTTGAATCCGTGTGTTACTGTCAGATGTATTAAAAACTGGAAAAGAGCTTGATAACTCTGTGGTCTCCAAGCAGTTTGCAGATGTTGTTTGGTTTTTAGCACATTTTTATCCATTGTTAGTTTGTTTTTGTCCTGGCAATCTCAATTAATTGCTACTCCTCAAAAACATAAAAATATTGGACTTCTCAGATTTTTCCAATTTATCCCCCCAAAAATGTTAACCTGGAATCAAAATGGAAACAATTTTTTTTCACAAATGCCCACATGTTACCTGGAGTAAACATGGTGGCTCTACAAATGACAGACATTTTACTCCTTATATTTTTACTTTGTCTCCATCATTGTCTCCTGTCTGCTCTTTGTAAACACAGAATGCAGTTCTACTGGAAAGATGCAAAAGTTTTGTCATGTCTACTGATGTCTTCATGGTTGTGCCGAGGAGTGCACAACCTCTGAACCCTGAGTGACAATGACACTGATGTGACTGAGATGCACTTT
>NW_007581023.1:0-914 GCF_000690725.1 Stegastes partitus | reverse complement strand
TCTTTGTAAACACAGAATGCAGTTCTACTGGAAAGATGCAAAAGTTCTGTCATGTCTACTGATGTCTTCATGGTTGTGCCGAGGAGTGCACAACCTCTGAACCCTGAGTGACAACGACACTGCTGTGACTGAGATGCTGATTTGAGGCTGAGTCAAGTTAAGACTATACTTTCAGGGATCATTTCTATAGTTTCTGACTTGAGAAATGTGTTTCTAAAGTGTATGGTCTCGCCAACCATGATGATGAGTTGTGATATTCTCTTCTGAGCATGAAGCTGACAGAGAACAATGGTTTATTTCATATGTTCTCTGTCATTGATGATTGTTCTTTGCTTCTCTGTGGAGCATTGAAGAAGAGAATATGATCAGAGTGGGATCAGATCTTTGTTAAAGAAATATCAAAATAATCTGCTTTGTCTATGCAACAGCTCCTGGAGAGATAGACTAGATTTCATTGAAACACAGTTGAGACTGTGTGTTACTGAGAGATGCAATAAAGACTGGACAAGAGTTTAATAACTCTCTGATCTCCAAGCAGTTTCCAGATGTTTTTTTTTTTGGGGGGGTCACATTTTTATCCATTATTGGCTTATTTTTTTCACTGAAATATAAACAAGTTGCTGCTCCTCAGAATCAAAAAAATATTGGATTTCTCAGATTTTTCCAATTTATCCTTAAAAGTTTTTTAACCTAGAATCAAAATGGACAAAATGTTTTCCAAATGTCCACGTTACCTGGATTAAACATGGTGGCTCTACAAATGACAGATATTTTACTACTTATATTTTCACTTTGTCTCCATCATTGTCTCCTGTCTGCTCTTTGTAAACACAGAATGCAGTTCTACTGGAAAGATGCAAAAGTTCTGTCATGTCTACTGATGTCTTCATGGTTGTGCCGAGGAGTGCACAACC
>NW_007581022.1:0-1880 GCF_000690725.1 Stegastes partitus | reverse complement strand
GTCTGACTGTATGGCTCCAATCCACTGCCAACCAAAGTGTTTGACCAGCGCAGCCAAAGCTTTTGCCTGGAAGTAGTCGCTGGGGATGGTCCGAAAAAAGGTGGGATATTTAGCTCTGTCACTCAGGCAGGCACATGTTGAGAAATAACTTACCTAAGAAAGAAAAAGAAAAGCACTCATATGAAAACAAAGCCACAAAACAGTTTCTACAGAAGTGATGACTGAGCACAGAAACAAACATGTAATTTCATCTCTTACTACTGGGACTTGAAATGGTCCAAGAGTTCCAGCCACAGCTATGGACTGAGATGATCCAGCTTCTGCTATGACAGCAGATATTGTTGGAGGACAAGGAGAAGTCAGTTCTGTCTCCTCTGGTGGACTAGCCAGTGTCAGAGCAGCACGTAAAGTATTTGTCGGAGACGAGCACGAATTAAGGATCCTGTAGCCAAGAGATATGTTTGGAAGGAGAGCAGGATCTTTGTTGATTTCTTCTATCGCAAATATCATCACTTGGGTCCATCGAAAAGCTCGCAAGTCAAATCTAAAAAGGTTTTAGGGATTCAAATAAGTTGCAACATTACAGAGCTGCTGCTGCCTGTATACATACAATAGTCAACTTTTAGCATAAAAAGAAAGCAGCATGTATCGAAAAATCGAATGCATGTATACTTACAGTCCACACTCCACTCCAGACGGTTCCCTCTCGAATGTAGAAGCGCTGCCTACAATCTGTTTGTTGAAAATCGGAAAAATCCCCCCGATCATTATGTCACCCTGCTTAAACAAACTCGGCATGTCAAATTTGCCGAACAGCTCACAGCCAGAAACTGTGTTCAGGTGGAGAACACACAGAACCGTTAAAGTAGCTCTCTGCATGTTTGCACTGCATTTTTTTTCTTAATGCAGATGTGGACACAGCTCTTATAACGTGCAAGGCAGATCTGATATCATCATAGACGGCTGATTTATTTCCCACAGGGCACAGCAAGCTTAGTTCAGGAAGGTCTGCACAACAACAAAAGTGTGTTCGTAAATGGAAAATGCACGTATGCAGTTCTGTGTGAACACTGTACACACTCTCACACACACACACAACACATGATTAATGCTGTTAAATGTTGTGACATCTATGTGTCTGTACATAGATATATAAAGACAATGTGCCTTGTTCTGAACTATATGTACGTTTTTATATCATTTGCCTGGGTGGAGTGCTAATTTCAGCAGAACACTTTAACAATAAGGCTTTTGATTTATCATTAATATAGGCATTAACAACAAATCACACATTAAATCTTGAATTTAAGACGTATGTATGCAGTTTTATGTATCCATGACTCATCAACATGTTGATTTATACATAAAATACATTGAATTTATTAGGGATTATGTTAAAATAACTTTGAATTGTCACGAAATATTGAACAATAATATATAGAGATGAGGTTGACACTCTAAAGAGTTCTCAAGCAGGCGTTAATAATGGCCAACAACAGATCTGAACAGAGTATTCTAAGATTCTTTTCAGACAAACCCAAGTACAGTAGGTGACTGCTTCAGCTGAACTGTCGAGGGAGACAGGTGCATTGTTTTGACGTCCTTTTGACGTGACAGTCAATACGGTGACATCTGCTGGGCAAGATCTGATTCTACATTATGGAGAGGATTTAAACAGACACCTTGTGAAACAGCACTTCACAGTGTAAATCATCTCATCTCAGTTATCTTTCATGTCTTAGGCAAGCTGAAAAAAATATGTCATGATAAATTGAACCTGATACAATTGAGTGACCATGACTTGTATGATAAGATTAAACCACAAACCACATCGCAACATGTCCCGTAACACTCACGTTGGATGTTGCAAAAAAAAAAAA
>NW_007581021.1:1515-2866 GCF_000690725.1 Stegastes partitus | reverse complement strand
CTATCCCTATTCCCAACCCTAATCCTAACCCTATTCCCAACCCTAAAACTAACCCTAACTCTATTCCCAACCCAAACCCTAACCCTATTCCCAACCCTAAATCTAACCCTAATCCTATTCCCAACCCTAACCCTAGCCCTAATCCCAACCCTAACCCTAACCCTATTCCCAACCCAAACCCTAATCCCAACCTTTATCCTACCTAAAGCTATTCCCCACCCTAACCCTAACCCTATTCCCAACCCTAACTCTAACCCTATTCCCAACCCCAAACCTAACTCTAACCCTATTCCCAACCCTAACCCTAACCCTATTCCCAACCGTACCCCTGACCCTAACCTTATCCCAACCGTAACCCTAACCCTATTCCCAACCCTAACCCTAACCCTATTCGCAACCCTAACCTTAACCCTATTCCCAACCCTAACTCTAACCCTATTCCCTACCCTAAACCTAACCCTAACCTTAACCCTATTCCCAAACGTAACTCTAACCCTATTCCCAAACCTAACTCTAACCATATTCCCAACCCTAAACCTAACCCTAATCCTATTCACAACCCTAACCCAAACCTGAATCCCAACCATAACCCTATTCCCAACCCTAATCCTAAGCCTATTCCAAACCCTATCCCTAACCCTAACCCTATTCCCAACCCTAACCCTAACCCAAACTCTAACCCTATTCACAACCCTAACCCTAACCCTAACCCGAGACCCTAACCCTAACCCTGACCCTATTCCCGCCCTAATCCTAACCCTAATCGCAACCCTAACCCTAACCCTATTCCCAACCCTAACCCTAATCCCAATCCTAATCCTAACCCTATTCCCAAACCTAACGCTAACCCTAACCCTGTTCCCAACCCTAACCCTAACTCTAACCTTATTCCCAACCCTAGCGCTATTCCCAACCCTAACCCTAACCCTATACCCAAACATAAATCTAACCCTATTCCCGACCCTAAGCCTAACCCTAACCCTATTCCCAAGCCTAACCCTAATCCCAACCCTAACTCTAACCCCATTCCCAACCCTAACCCGAACACTAACCCTATTCCCAACCCTAACCCTAATCCCAACCCTAACCCTAACCCTATTCGCAACCCTAACCCTAACCCTGTTCCCAACCCTAACCCTAACCCTTTTTCCAACCCTAACCCTATTCGCAACCCTAACCCTAACCCTAACCCTATTCCCAACCATAACTCTAACCCTATTCCCAACCCTAACTCTAACCCTATTCCCAACCCTAAACCTAACCCTAATCCTATTCCCAACACTAACCCAAACCCAAATCCCAAACCTAACCCTAACACTATTCCCAACACAACCCTAAGACTAATCCCAAC
>NW_007581021.1:0-530 GCF_000690725.1 Stegastes partitus | reverse complement strand
CCCAACTCTAACCCTAACCCTAACCCTAATCCCAACTCTAACCCTAACCCTAACCCTATTCCCAACCCTAACCCTAACCCTAACGACAACCCTAACCCTATTCCAAACACTAACCCTAACCCTATTCCAAACCATAAGCCTAACCCTATTCCCAACCCTAACCCTAACCCTCCCAACTCTAGCCTTAACCCTATTCCCAACCCTAAGCCTAACCCAAACCCTATTCCCAACCCTAGCCCTAATCCCAACCCTAACCCTAACCCTTTTCACAACCCTAACCCTAACCCTAATCCCAACCCTAACCCTAACTCTTTTCACAACCCTAACACTAACCCTAACCCTACCGAGACAAATTTCCAAACCTATCCCTATTCCCAACCCTAACCCTAACCCTAACCCTATTCCCAAGCCTAGCCCTAACCCTAATCCCAACCCTAAGTCTAACCCTATTCCCAACCCTCACCCTAACTCTAACCCTATTCCCAACCCTAACCCTAACCCTAATCCTATTCCAAACCTTAACCCTAACC
>NW_007581020.1:0-1885 GCF_000690725.1 Stegastes partitus | reverse complement strand
CAGTTGTTTTCTAACTGCTTAAAACCTTGAAGTAGAAAAAGAAATAACAGAACAAAACACTGTCCATCTATGAAAGAAAATGAAGAGAATTTTTCAGGAATGGTTTTCAATCTGGAAAGCTGAAAGCATTCGTTCATGCCAGCTGGTGTGGGACATCTTTATTGCTGTCCAGACTCTTTGGAAGAAGAAGCAGTTAATCAGTAATGTGAGTTAAAAGTTCACTACTTCAGAACTTATTCAAAAAAGATGTTTCCATCTCCACATTAAACTTTACTTGATGCATCTCGAAAAAAAAGTCAAAAAACACCTAAAGTAAGTCTAAAAACCTTTTTGTAAAATTAAGGACTTTTTATTTTTTCATTTCCATAAAGTTTTTTTTAATGTGACACTTCAAAATACACAAAAAAATACGATATGGAAACACAGCTACTGCAATCCAGTTAAGAAAAGCTGAATCTTTTAGTGACTATTTTGCCCTCTGTTTTGCCTTTTACGTAACTCTGGGGCTGCCCTGTCCTCCTGATGGATTCTTTTTTTTTTTTTTGCAGTGGTGGAAGAAGTATTGAGATTCTTACCCAATAGACTAATGTAAAAGTACCAATTTCCGATATATTATCAATAAAATGTACTTAAGAGTATCAAAAGTACAAATGTTATTACAGAAATCATAATATGTTGTTAGACAGACGAATGCCTGAATATCTATGCAAAAAAAGTGTTATGATACTTTTGATACCCTGACAACACTTGAAACTGAAACTCTGTCCTTGGATCAGTTCAGGAGTTTGGTGGAAATTAACTGACAACAAAAAGACATTTTACCCGAATTTTAACGTGAGTCCTCTTCCGGAGCCACTTCTCCCGAGGTTTGGACGGAGTGAATTCAGACACTTCTTTACCGTCCAGCTCCAAAATACTGGAGTTTTCATGTCTCATTACCTGCAATAGAAAATGATACTAAAATAAATGATAGCGAAATACACTATATCTCTGTGTCAGCATCTCCAAATCTCAGGATCATCAGCTATTACGGTGCTAAAGCACAGCTGCCTGCCATCAAGTCTTAAATTGTATTTGCACAACTTCATTCAACATATGCCTTATGACAGTGGCCAAAGTTAAAACATCAAAAAATCACTCGCAAGATAACCTGTCTGAGCAGGAATGAGACAACGTCTGTGGATTCCCAGTAGGAGGCGTGGAAGAGATGAGGCAGAGCCACTGTTGGAAACGCTGTCAGGGCATCAGGGCAGTACAGAGCGTAGTCCATCCTCTTACTGCCCCACCACCGAGAGGCAACTACAGCAGCAATGGAAGGAACAGAGACAGTCACTCCATCCAATACGTTGATTTGTATTCGTGCTGTTCATTCTGCTCATAAAGAGAAGAAGAGGTCAGAATCGTAAGTCTATAGCAAAGTAAAGGTTTGACTAAGAGGCTCTAGATGTCTAACTATGAATAAAAGCAGACAGTAATGAGTTGTACAAAGGTTTGAAACACACACTCACAAAAAGTAAATAAAAACCTGCTCGGATTCTAACAGAAGCTTGTCAAACATTTTATTTTCTGGTAGCCTTGTAACGTAGTGCTTCCAAACCTTTTTTGACTGACATATTCAACGATCCTGATCTGCACTCATGTATGCCTCCAACAACACCATTGTTTGTTCAAAAAAATGTTCTTATGAATGGCATTAAAACGCAAATGCCAACTATACAAGGGATGCGATGGTCCTGGCCAGTATATTGTTTCAGTTTAGAGTGATTATATTTTATAATATGTTATAAAATATTTTGTCACTCAAATAAACTGTTTAGGTCACTTTGGCCAAATCTACTTGGAGTGACAAAGCTGGGCATTTAGGAAATGTATGCATTATTTTAAC
>NW_007581019.1:0-1885 GCF_000690725.1 Stegastes partitus | reverse complement strand
GTTAAAATAATGCATACATTTCCTAAATGCCCAGCTTTGTCACTCCAAGTAGATTTGGCCAAAGTGACCTAAACAGTTTATTTGAGTGACAAAATATTTTATAACATATTATAAAATATAATCACTCTAAACTGAAACAATATACTGGCCAGGACCATCGCATCCCTTGTATAGTTGGCATTTGCGTTTTAATGCCATTCATAAGAACATTTTTTTGAACAAACAATGGTGTTGTTGGAGGCATACATGAGTGCAGATCAGGATCGTTGAATATGTCAGTCAAAAAAGGTTTGGAAGCACTACGTTACAAGGCTACCAGAAAATAAAATGTTTGACAAGCTTCTGTTAGAATCCGAGCAGGTTTTTATTTACTTTTTGTGAGTGTGTGTTTCAAACCTTTGTACAACTCATTACTGTCTGCTTTTATTCATAGTTAGACGTCTAGAGCCTCTTAGTCAAACCTTCACTTTACTATAGACTTACGATCCTGACCTCTTCTTCTCTTTATGAGCAGAATAAACAGCATGAATACAAATCAACGTATTGGATGCAGTGACTGTCTCTGTTCCTTCCATTGCTGCTGTAGTTGCCTCTCGGTGGTGGGGCAGTAAGAGGATGGACTACGCTCTGTACTGCCCTGATGCCCTGACAGCGTTTCCAACAGTGGCTCTGCCTCATCTCTTCCACGCCTCCTACTGGGAATCCACAGACGTTGTCTCATTCCTGCTCAGACAGGTTATCTTGCGAGTGATTTTTTGATGTTTTAACTTTGGCCACTGTCATAAGGCATATGTTGAATGAAGTTGTGCAAATACAATTTAAGACTTGATGGCAGGCAGCTGTGCTTTAGCACCGTAATAGCTGATGATCCTGAGATTTGGAGATGCTGACACAGAGATATAGTGTATTTCGCTATCATTTATTTTAGTATCATTTTCTATTGCAGGTAATGAGACATGAAAACTCCAGTATTTTGGAGCTGGACGGTAAAGAAGTGTCTGAATTCACTCCGTCCAAACCTCGGGAGAAGTGGCTCCGGAAGAGGACTCACGTTAAAATTCGGGTAAAATGTCTTTTTGTTGTCAGTTAATTTCCACCAAACTCCTGAACTGATCCAAGGACAGAGTTTCAGTTTCAAGTGTTGTCAGGGTATCAAAAGTATCATAACACTTTTTTTGCATAGATATTCAGGCATTCGTCTGTCTAACAACATATTATGATTTCTGTAATAACATTTGTACTTTTGATACTCTTAAGTACATTTTATTGATAATATATCGGAAATTGGTACTTTTACATTAGTCTATTGGGTAAGAATCTCAATACTTCTTCCACCACTGCAAAAAAAAAAAAAAGAATCCATCAGGAGGACAGGGCAGCCCCAGAGTTACGTAAAAGGCAAAACAGAGGGCAAAATAGTCACTAAAAGATTCAGCTTTTCTTAACTGGATTGCAGTAGCTGTGTTTCCATATCGTATTTTTTTGTGTATTTTGAAGTGTCACATTAAAAAAAACTTTATGGAAATGAAAAAATAAAAAGTCCTTAATTTTACAAAAAGGTTTTTAGACTTACTTTAGGTGTTTTTTGACTTTTTTTTCGAGATGCATCAAGTAAAGTTTAATGTGGAGATGGAAACATCTTTTTTGAATAAGTTCTGAAGTAGTGAACTTTTAACTCACATTACTGATTAACTGCTTCTTCTTCCAAAGAGTCTGGACAGCAATAAAGATGTCCCACACCAGCTGGCATGAACGAATGCTTTCAGCTTTCCAGATTGAAAACCATTCCTGAAAAATTCTCTTCATTTTCTTTCATAGATGGACAGTGTTTTGTTCTGTTATTTCTTTTTCTACTTCAAGGTTTTAAGCAGTTAGAAAACAACTG
>NW_007581018.1:0-1885 GCF_000690725.1 Stegastes partitus | reverse complement strand
CGAGCGCTTCCTTTTCTATCTGGGCGTATCTGCGCTCTGTGGTCGTCATGCTGCGTGATATAAAGGCGACTGGCCGCCACTCTCCAGACGGTTGCATCTGAGACAAAACTCCTCCCAACCCAAAGGAGGAAGCGTCTGCTGCAACTTTTGTCTCTCTGTTCAGGCTGTACTGTGCCAGAACTGCTGGCGAGCTCAGTTCCCTCCTCAGCTCGTCGAATGCTCTCTGCTGCGAACTCCCCCACACCCACTCTGTGTCTGTCTTGAGCAACTCACGTAGCGGTTGTGTGAGCTCCGCTATGCGTGGAGAAAACTTTCCCACATAGTTAACCATGCCCAGAAATCTCTTCACATCAGCTGCGTCTTTGGGCACGGGCATCTCAGTTATTGCCTTAATCTTGCCTGGGTCCGCCTCAATGCCCTGCGCACTCACAATGTGGCCCAGGAACTTGACCCTGTCAACTGCAAAGTGACACTTGTCGTTGTTGAGCGTCAGGCCCTCTTCTTGGAGCCGCTTCAACACTTTGTGCAGCCTGAGGTCATGTTGTTCACGCGTTGATCCAAAGACGAGAATGTCGTCGGCATGACACACAGTACCGTCCAACCCTGTCAGCATCTGTGTCAGCCGCTTTTGAAAATGTTCTGGTGCTGCTGAAATCCCAAATGGCAGCCTCTTGTAGCAGTATCTCCCGAAAGGAGTGATGAACGTGGTCAGTGGGACTGATTCTGGATGTAAGGGTATCTGCCAGAACCCGGCTGTGGCATCCAGCTTCGTAAATACAGTTGCCCCTGCGAGCTTGGCTAGGGTCTCATCCACGGCCGGCAATATATGTCTTTCTCGGCAGATGTATACGTTCAGATGGGTCATGTCTGAGCATATTCTGATTTTTTCTCTGGGTTTTGGTGCCACCACCATACCTGCGCACCACTCCGTAGCCTCTTCGATGGGCATAATTACTCCCATTTTCTCCATCCTCTGGAGCTCCCCTTTGACTTTGTCATTTAATGGTAGAGGTACACGTCGTGGCAGCGACAGTGCATAGGGCTTGGCGTCCCCCTTCAGCTTAATTCTGTACTCCCCTTTCAGGCAGCCCAGCCCTGTGAAGACCTTGGGGTATAGTCTTTTCATGTCAGCCTCCAGCTCTCTAACATTGTCGACCAGATGCAGCAGCTTCAGGTCTGAGATAGCTGGAAAGCCAAGCAGAGGAGTAGCTAACTTTTGTACCACATACACTGGTTGTGTGGTTGTCCTGTCTTTATATGCCATGACTCCATCAAACTGACCTTTCACCTGTAGAGGTTCATTGCTGGGCCCACACAGTGGTATCGTTGCTTTGGTGAGTGGGCCATGACGTTCTTTTGAGTAGGTGGTAGCTGGGATGACTGTCGCATCCGCCCCTGTATCCAGCTTGAAGGTGATGTCGTGACCATTCACTTTCAGTGTCTTTTTCCAAGTTTTAGGTTTCTTTCCTGTGGACACCGCTCCCAGGAAAAAAGTGTCCTCTTCTTCCTCCTCGACTACTGCACCTACTCTACCTGACCTGCAAACAGCTGCAAAATGTCCTTTCTTATGACATTTTCTACATTCTGCTTCCCGTGCAGCACAGTTGTTCAGGGAGTGTGCTGGTCCTTTTCCACATCGTCCACAGCTTTTCTGTCCTTTCTGGAAATTCTTTTGTCCCTTTCCGTAGGTTGTCTTCCCTGTCTGGTATTCTCTGTGTGACTTTTTCTGGAATTTCAGTGAGTCCACATTTGTCTCTTTCTGCTCTGGAGTATTTGTTTCTCTCACTATAGGTTGCTGTTTCTTAATTTCTTCATGTTGTCTTATTGCAGTGACAGCTTTTTCCAAAGTTAATTCACTGTTCATTTGTAGTCTTTCGGACAGGCC
>NW_007581017.1:0-1891 GCF_000690725.1 Stegastes partitus | reverse complement strand
GGGAGCACGGCGACGGCGGAGCCCGTCTGCGGGCCGAACTCGGGCCGGGAGCTCGGCGACGGCGGAGCCCCTCTGCGGGCCGGACTCGGGTCGGGAGCAGGGCTCTGTGGGCCGGACTCGGGCCGGGAGCACGGCGACGGCGGAGCCCCTCTGCGGGCCGGGAGCCCGGCGAAGGCGGAGCCCCTCTGGGTGTCGAACTCGGGCCGAGAGCACGGCGACGGCGGAGACCCTCTGTGGGCCGGATTCCCGCCGGGAGCACGGCGACGGCGGAGCCCCAATGGGGGGCTCATTCGTGCTGGGAGCACGGCGACGCGGAGCCCCTCTGTGGGCCGGACTCGGGCCGGGAGCACGGCGACGACGGAGCACCTATGGGGGCCTCATTCGGGGCGGGAGCACGGCGACGGCGGAGCCCCAATGGGGGCCTCATTCGGGCTGGGAGCACGGCGACGGCGGAGCCCCTCTGTGGGCCGAACTCGGGCCGAGAGCACGGCGACGGCGGAGCCCCTCTGTGGGCCGGACTCGGGCAGGGAGCCCGTCGAAGGCGGAGCATCTGTGGGGGCCAAACTCGGGCCGTGGGCCGGGGGCCGGGCGACGGCGGAGCCCCTATGGGTCCCCATTCGGGCCGGGAGAACAGCGACGGCGGAGCCCCTCTGTGGGCCGGACTCGGGCCGGGAGCTCGGCGACGGCGGAGCCCCTCTGTGGGCCGGACTCGGGCCGGGAGCCAGGTGACGACGGAGCCCCTCTGTGGGCCTGACTCGGGCCGGGAGCACGGCGACGGCGGAGCCCCTATGGGGGCCCCATTCGTGGCGGGAGCCCGGCGACGGCGGAGCCCCTCTGTTGGTCGGATTCGGGCCGGGAGCCCGTCGAAGGCGGAGCACCTGTGGGGGCCAAACTCGGCCCGTGGGCCGGGGGCCGGGCGACGGCGGAGCCCCTATGGGGGCCCCATTCGCTCCGGGAGCACGGCGACGGCGGAGCTCCTCTGTGGGCCGGACTCGGGCCGGGAGCTCGGCGACGGCGGAGCCCCTATGGGGGCCCCATTCGTGGCGGGAGCACGGCGACGGCGGAGCCCCTCTGTGGGCCGGACTCGTGCAGGGAGCCCGGCGACGGCGGAGCCCCTCTGTTGGTCGGATTCGGGCCGGGAGCCCGTCGAAGGCGGAGCACCTGTGGGGGCCGGACTCGGGCCGTGGGCCGGGGGACGTGCGACGGCGGAGCCCCTATGGGGTCCGGACTCGGGCCGAGTGCACGGCGACGGCGGAGCCCCTCTGTGGGCCGGACTCGGGCCGGGAGCACGGCGACGGCAGAGCCCCTATGGGGTCCAGACTCGGGCCGGGAGCACGGCGACGGCGGAGCCCGTCTGCGGGCCGAACTCGGGCCGGGACCTCGGCGACAGCGGAGCCCCTCTGCGGGCCGGACTCGGGTCGGGAGCAGGGCGACGGCGGAGCCCCTCTGTGGGCCGGACTCGGGCCGGGGGCACGGCGACGGCGGAGCCCCTCTGTGGGCCGGGAGCCCGGCGAAGGCGGAGCCTCTATGTGGGCCTTGAGCCCGGCGACGTCGGAGCCCCTATGGGGGCCGGACTCAGGTCGGGAGCACGGCGACGGCGGAGACCCTCTGTGGGCCGGGAGCCCGGCGAAGGCGGAACCCCTCTGGGGGTCGAAGTCGGGCCGAGAGCACGGCGACGGCGGAGACCCTCTGTGGGCCGGATTCCCGCCGGGAGCACGGCGACGGCGGAGCCTCTATGGGGGCCCCATTCGGGCTGGGAGCACGGCGACGCGGAGCCCCTCTGGGGGCCGAACTCGGGCCGAGAGCACGTCGACGGCGGAGCCCCTCTGTGGGCCGGACTCGGGCAGGGAGCCCGGCGACGGCGGAGCCCCTCTGTGGGCCGGACTCGGGC
>NW_007581016.1:0-1901 GCF_000690725.1 Stegastes partitus | reverse complement strand
TTTGATGGTTTAAACACTCTAATTAGGACTTCTTTAGTTTTATTTTTGAATTAATTAAAATTAATAAAACTGATATTTTTCACCAGGATTTCAAACATTTTCTGTTCTTCAAATGAATTCAATTTATTTGAATTAATCACTTTAAATAAGCTCAGTAATGTTTTATCTTTGAAGTATTTAAGGTTGGAATAAATGTAAGTCTTCAGGTCATTAGGTCTCATCTGTAATTTAATAAAATTCATCAAAGAATGTTTGTTATTTCCTTCCAGGATCTGAACGTTGAACTTTTTATACTTTTACATGTAAATAAACACGTTAATGTTTCTAATTGATTTAAAATTAAATTGGTGATATTTTCAAATGTATTGATGTTTACATGAATAATTACTGTAAATAAGCTGACTTAAATTTTATTTCTTAATCAATTAAGGTTATTAAAACTTTTTAAAAATCTGTTTTTGAACGAAGTTTCTACAATTTTAACTGTATTTATATATTTGTGTAGTTTAATCACAGCAAATAAAATATCTCAGTTTATTGTTATTTATTATATATTTACATGAGATATTTATTTAATATGGTTCAATCACTCTAAATTAGACAAATTAATTTAAAAGAAAATTCAGTCACAAAATTCTTATTTGTTTTATTAATATTTGAACCTTTTTAAATTCTTAGAATAATCTAATTAATTACTGTCAATAAGCTTGATTAAGTTTTATTTGTGAGCTAATTAAAGTTATAAAAAATTTAAGTCTTCAAGTCGTTGAGTCTTATTTTAATTTTAGAAAATATAATAAATAAAAATAATATTTGTTCTTTCCTTCCAGGATTTGAACAAACTTTTTCTACACATTTAATTTTCAAATTAATTAGATTTCTTTTTAAATTAAATATAGAGATTTTCACATGTTTTTCTATTTATATGGAACAGTCACTTTAAATGAGTCTAATGAAGTTTTTTTTATTCATTTATTTTAAATCAAGTCCAACTGTAAGAAATTCTAGCAGTTTTTTTTATTTAAAAAAAATTCATTTATGGCTGAAATACAGCAAACAACACGTCATCTCACTTTAAACTGATGGTATTTAGCAGCTTTTCTGGATCTTCCTCTGCAGATGGACTTTTCTCTTATTTCATTGTATTTTATTTTTAAAATTATACTAATTATTTTAAAACAAAATATCTCTTTTGGAAATTAAAACCAGAGGCCGAAAAGCGGCAAATAAATATTTAAGCATCAAGAAAATGAATTAAAAAGTCATTTTCCTCAAACAGAAGCTCAGTTTTGATTTAAACAAGAATACAGTTTTGTGTTTGTTTGTGGAGGTGACACTGACTTTGTGTCTCCTTTGTTTACTCTTGTTTATTGTTGTTGTTTGTGAGCAGAAAGAAGAACGTCATGCACACCAGAGTTTGACATCAACAGACTTTTCATTGTGTTCGTTAGCAGCACGTTTATTATGTTTGAATGACTTTAAATGGTTTTATTTTGAATTCATTCAGGCTATAAGAAATGTTCTAGTGTATGAACAAAGCTTCTACATTCATCTATTTCTGAGTGTGGCTCAGACACAGGCAGCAGCACCTCTCCTGATGTGACACTGAAGGTGTTCAGCAGCTGTTCTGGAGCTTTCAGTCACACTCAGGGTCTTCATCTGCACATGGACCTCACACTTAGTCAAAAAACCGAAATATCTCTGTTGGAACTTGACACTAGAGAACAAGAGGCAACAAATAAATATTTTAAGTTACAAATAAATGAATAAAAATGTAATTTTCCTCAAAATAAAGCTCATATTTATTAAACCTCATAAGAGCTGTGTGGACATCACATCTAGGGTTATATTACCCCAGTAGTTATTGTTTTATTATTATTATTGTTATTATTATTATTATT
>NW_007581015.1:0-1904 GCF_000690725.1 Stegastes partitus | reverse complement strand
AGGATTGTTAAGGGTCGGATTATCACGACTGACGCCAGCAGATCAAAAGGGATTCTGTTTGTAAGTATAGAATCACATTATGGGTTCCCTGCTGATTCATTAATCCGATGCTCCATTTACAGACATCTGATTAAACAATCTGCACATCAACCCCAACGCTGAGCTCCTACCATGATTTTAGGAGGTACAAAGTCGTCCCCCTCACAGGCCAGCCTCTCCATCTCCCTTTCCTCCTCCCAGTCAATATTGTCGTCCAGGCCTCCTTCATCCAGGGTGCCACAGGAGGTCTGCAGGTCTCCGCCTGGGAGAGAAAATATAAGACGCCGGTGAGGAAGAAAGATTTGAGATAATGGGGTGTAGGCAGAGGTGTTCAGAGTGCGATGTGAAGGCAGGAGAGGTGACAGAAAGAGGGGAGGGAAAAAAAAAACAACCTTGGGAGTGATGGAAGGAACGTGTCCGGCAAGCGAAGAAAGGTGGAGGAAGAGGGGAAAAGGATGGAGCTGTTAATGATGGCGGTGACTTAAGAAAATGACAGATGGAGCGGAGAAAAGCCGGGACAGCTGGCAGAAACAGAGAAACGAGTGAGTGATGGCGAGTGTGGGAACAGGACTGCAGATGTCAACTAACAAGAGGAGCTAAGAAAACCTAACTGGCTCCAGAGTGTGGCTATTGTAAAAGCATCGGGTTTTGCTTCTTGCACCGTACGCGACACATTATATTTATATTTCAATATGTCTGTTGAATTATCAGCCCTACTAACGATGGTGAAGGCAGTGTTGTGTCTGAATGTTTGACACATGTTCCACATTAAAGAAAAAGTCTTCTGAACGGTTCACTTTGTTAAAGTTCCACGTCAGTGACCCGATGCTTATAAATATCTGCCTATCAGTTGCCCACCTGTTCACTCCTAGAGGGGCGGATTTATTAATATGATGCCAGTTTTAGCGAGAATACATCATCATCAGCGAGGAGAGAATAGAACTTGTGATCAGTTTTTGATTTGTCGGAGGAAATTGAAGTTGTAACTAATAACCCTAATTTGGCTGTCGAGACACTTAGAACACACACGGTGACGAGTCAGAACCTTCTATATTTAATAGGAAACCAGAATGGCATCAGAACTTTGCCCGTCGTACGGTTGAACATAGACTTTGTTTTGAAGGCTCCACAAGCTTATTGATGTTTTCTTGTTTATACCATATAGACGTGCATTTTTAAATTATTTTGCTCACATGTTTTGAAGCTAATTTGACCGCTAGATTAATCGCGCTAATGAGAGACGGGTGCTGCCGAGCCCTCTTTGATGTCCAACTGGATGTTGGGATTCTGTTTCTCTCCTTCAGTTTTAATCCTTATGAGGTGCTTTCATGGAAAACTGTCATATTAATCTTTTGTTCTTCTGTTTCTGATAAACTACAAGCTAAAGGTGCAGGATAATGCCAGCGTTTACTGTTGTCTTACATGTGTTTTTTTTTGTTTGATTTCTCTCTACATCACTTTTTTTTAACCCTCCTATTACCTTCTGGTTTCTTGACATCTTTTATCCTGAGCTGCTGCAGGATTCTTGGTTGCAGCTGCAGTGTGAACTGATGTGAGCTTTATGGGTCTGTGTTAATGGTGACATTTATGAACAGGAATGTATATATAAAGTATGATTTATATATATATTTAATAACTATGTGATGTAAAGGCTGGATCGAGGTTATTGATGGTCTGGATCTGGGTCACAGGCTGCCGATACGTCTGTACGCTGCTATCGACTGCAGTCTCTGCTGATCTGCATTTGTTCACATTTTTAGACCTTTTAGGCTGTAACTTTATCCGCCTTCTTCCTAGCAGATGCTTCATTGAACAGAGGGCTCATGGTTAACATGTGTGTGGGGAAAAACAGACCTGTAGGCTAT
>NW_007581014.1:0-1910 GCF_000690725.1 Stegastes partitus | reverse complement strand
AAACAAAGTACAACCAATTTCAACAGAATAACAAAAGTGTTCAAAATCACAGTACACAGAACAGCACCTTCCTAAATGGGAATAAATAATAACAATCCTCTCAACTCGCCCTGTTCCACAACAGCTTTTTGACAAAGTGCCGTAACACAAAATAAACTTCTCCCAAGAGAACAGCGCACTGGTGTGCTGACTACAGCCACTCCGCCAACTGGGCTGCTCCAAACTAAATAGACCACCATCACCAGCTGGAACGTCCCATTGGATCCTGGGAGATTGGCTCGTGTCTGCCCATCTGCCCTGGCCCAAACAGTGACCGGTGACGGCACACTGTAATTTACAGTGGAAGGACCAGCAGCTTTAACAGTCTTCAAGTTCTGCACGTGAAGTCTGAAAAAGCCAAACTGTTCTAATGTGACAAGATGTTTTCTGGAGCATTGTCACATCATGCTGGGATATCATGTCTTATCAGGTTTGAACACACTTGCAAAAATGTGTGTGATTTCAGACAAAGACTGTTCAAGATATTCTGAAATGAATGCACATTTTTCAAGGGGTGATGTTACTGTCTGTAATGAAAAATGTCATTTAAAAATGAATACATTTTCTTTTCTCTTTGTTTTTGTTAGGGTTGCAGCAATCCAGGCATGGAACAAACCTCTAGAGAGTTGGACACCAAAGTCAGTGGCCTGAAACAGCAGTTTCTGGTAAACTCACTTCATAGCCATCCTGAAAAATAAAAACACAGCTCATTGTTTCTGAATGTATAACTGTTGACTCTAATGCAGGAGTTAAAGAAGGAAATTAAGACACTGGAGGATCTAAATGAAAAGCTGGACCTGATACAGAAGACCTGGCAAAGTAGAGGTATGTCAGCAGACGAGCGCAAACATGTGGTAGACTTTGGTTGAGACCAAACTTCATTTGTGTTTGACTTTGTCGTTACCAGTTCGTCAGCATAATGAACTGGCCCAGTCCTGTGCTGCTGTGAAAGAGGACTGTCTTCAGCGGGCAGATATAATCACACACACGCAGCAGGTAATATAAATGTGTGTTTGGGTTTGCATCTTCACAGTGCAAGCTGGAAAAAACCCCCAAAACATCAGTCCTCTTTAAAAGCTGAGACAATTTCCCTTTCTCAATTCAGTAAAATCTTCTCTCCACATAGTTGATCTGTTTTTTTTTTTTTTTTTTTTTTTGTTTGGCAGATTGTGCTGCAGCATTTAAGTAGCATTTTAACCCAGGCATCCGAGGTTGTGGCGACGCTCACGGATGTGGAGCTGCCTAAATGGAAGCACAGACAGCAGATGGCCTGCATTGGAAGTCCACTTGACACCTGTTTGGACCACCTCCAGAAGTGGTAACACTTTGCTACCTTAGCTCTGAAGAAAATGTGTATTTCAGTCTCAGCTGAATACTTGTACACACTACAATACTTGTGCCTGTGTGTACTTGTGTTCTATGTGCAGGTTTACGACTGTTGCTGAAGTGATCGTAGGAATACGAGAACAGCTGCAGAAGCTGCAGGACCAGAACAACAAATACAACTGCACCAATGCTCACAGCCTTGCTCCTACAATCATGAAAATCGAGGAGTTTGCACTGCCCTTGTTGACGAAGCTTCTCACAAAGTAATACATGGCATTAAGACTTTGTGTTAGACGTAGCACATACACTGATTTGCAAACCATCCTGGTGTTGACTTGTTTTGTTGTGATCTTGCACTGCAGTGCTCTTGTGGTTGAGACACAGCCCGTCATGCAGAATTCACCACAACGACCTCTAATACTGAAGACCGGTGTGGGATTCAGAGTGACACTCAGGTAAGGCTGCACATAAAAAGGTAGCACAGAATTATTAAAGAATTTCTGTCTGTCTAGGTCTGATAAAACAACTGTAGTAAAATTGGGTTA